>NC_089220.1:68186157-68486157 GCF_963924675.1 Phocoena phocoena | reverse complement strand
TCCTCTCAGCAAATTGTGGGCCACATTGGCCTTTGTCTAGTCCCCCAAATACATTAATTTCTTTCCTGTTTTAGGGGTCTTGTGCACATTTTTCTTCTACCACGTTTTGCCTCTTCAGATCACTCCTCTTCTGATCCAAGCTCAGCTCAAACATCACTTCCACAGAGAAGTAATGCTACCCCCAGGACAAGTATTACATCTGTGATATAAACACACTCCTAGGACATTTCCTCCAAACAACTTATCACCGATTATACTTAAATGTTTATTTGGTGATGTGTTGATAAGTACTGGCTACTGGCCTCATTAGACTGCAAACTCCATGAGGCTATGTCTATCTGCTCACCACTAAACTCCAGAGCCTGTAACAGTAATTAGCAACTAGTTGGTGCTCAATAATTATTTGTTGAATAAATTTAATTTCCTGTTTTTCTTTCAACTAGAGAAACCATTCTCTGTTTAATCTTTCTTCAGGACAAATATGTGTTCCTGCAGTAGTTTCAGTCTTTTTCTCTTCCCAATTCCAAGCTGACCAGCTACACTTGCCAAACAACTCAACTGTCTCAATCCATTGGTGCCACCTGTTGGCCCTTATCTGCCTCATGCATTTCTCTCCATCTCTTTCCTCCTTTGAGGGAATGAGTCCCCTGAAGCATTCTCCTTGCCCCTCATTCTCTCCGATTTTAAACACATAACCAGACTTAGCTTTGGTTAATCTCTTTCTCACACAAACACACCCATCCTTCTAAATTTTCTTTTTTCTATTTCTACTTTTGTTCAGTAATTTAGGAAAATTTCCTCCAGAACTCTCTCCTTCCCCGCTTCCTCTCTTTTCCCTCATTCACCCTCTTCCTTCCTCCTTCCTCTTCCTTCCTCCTTCTCTTTCTTTCTCTCAGCTTCTTCCTCTTCCTTTTTCTTCATTATATTATACATGTAGAAAACTATATTCAAATTCCAGAAATCTACTTTCCAAGTTTTAGCTTGTAATTATTTGTAAGATAGGACTTTCTAAAATACCTTTGGCTTATAAAACCAAGGTGGTAAGTATTTGCCCCATTAGCATCCTGATAAAGCCTAAAATTCTAACATTTTTTATGGTAATACTGTGTTTTAGGGGTAAACTTAGATAAATAACTTTAGCAAACATATAATCTCAGTGAATTACTGTGTTAGTAAGTAATGATTGATTTGTACCTCTATGGTATTATATTCAGTGAATAATTTATTGTGGGCTTAACAACAGGAAAATTAACATTAAACAGGTGAAAGAGAAATGAGTTTGTTTTATAATTTTCCGGGTAGATTTATTTACTTCTTCAACCCAACCATATTGTACTTAATATTGCAATTTTATGATTATAAGTTTTTAAATTAGCTATATCTAGAAATAATCTAAACTGGCAAAAAGTTTGAATTTTAAGTAGTATTTAAATTCTAATCTTGAATAAATAATCGTTCTGGAATTACATATGAAACTCAACAACTAGATGTTCAATTGAGTGGAAACTTCCCTATGTAATTGGATAGTTTATAAGTACATTGATCAGCATTGATAATAAAATATATATACAAGAGTTCTTGAATGTCAAAGTTAATTTTATGAAAATTATTTGGTGTAAGCATTGATTACTTGCCTACTCTAGCATAACACATTATGACATGTGTATTTCTTGAAACCTTTAATATACAATCAACTGGATATTATTTAAAATTTTACATAGGCTAACAATTCACTAAAGCAATTATGGCCAAAATTACTTATACATCTAGTACATGACAACCAAGAAGGGGAATTACATTTTGTCTAGGTTTAGCTTATGAAGTTAATTATTTCTGTAAATTTAATAAACATTTTAACACAAAGTGCAACATCATCCCTTATAAGTAAAGACAAACTCACCTACTACAGGGTTTCAGTTCAAGTTGTCAAATGTTTAGTGAGCAGTGACTTAGCATACTATGAAGAATACACCGATGAAGACAAAATTCCCACACTCCTGGAGCATGAGTGAACCGAGCAAAAGAACTGGAGATCTGTTTTCAAACAAAAAGAAAATGAAGAAAAAAAGTTGGTTGTTTTATGAATATTAATCTTGCACAAATCAGAAAACCCACCTTTCAAGTCTTCTTGATTAACTCTCTAGTGAGGCCACGGGTCTAGCATTCTTCATATACCAAGTCTAAAATAATTATATATTGCTTTGGGTGGTATCATCATATTTTCAAAAAACATTTCAGCATGAGTGTTATAACCAAAAGTTTGTAAATATGACCAGTAAAGTAGCCTTAAGAGGACTTAAATAGAGTGGGGTTTATAGAAAATTTATGTTACCCTTTATTGATTAACATAAGAGAAAATTTTATCATGGTAAAAGTTCTGCAAGTAGCATTTGTATATTAAAGATGAAAAGGTCCAGTTCTGACATGAGTGTCTCAGTATATACTCCTTGTTTATGAAAATATTCTTTGATTTTATTAAAATAAGGTATAGTTTATGGGGATATTGTTAGTGATAAAAGTATTTTATATGTATAAATGCCTAAATTTCATTTTCTAGAGAATAGTTCAAATTTGATACTGTGTTCTTTACTACATTTTTCTCCACAAGAATCTTTCTTTTTTAGGCATAAAATTCGTTCTCTGTATAAAAGAGGAAAAAGCAAAACAAACAAGCAAAAGAAAAATCCTGCTGGACTGGCTAGAACATAAGATTCCAGGAGTCAAAAGTCTAGCCTTCTGACATGATTATGCCTCCATATTACACTGCTATGAAGCTAGGCTGCTCATCAATTTGACCAAAAGTTAAAAAGGAGACAAAACTCAAAAAAATGTGTGGTGTGTGTTTGAATAATCTTTACATCAACTTGGAAAAATTTTTATCTCTAACATATTCTGTTAAAGTCAACTTACCGAAATATATATCTAGTGTGCCAGTATTTCTAAATAAAGCCTTTTTATATACTAATTATATCATAAAAGTGTGGGTCACATGTGCTGTAATATATCCTCCTATACCATATAGCTTAGAAAACAATATCCCAAGACTAGATTCTTTAGAATACCCTAATCACTGGAATAGTTATAAGTTAGTAGCCAGCAATTGTTAGTGTATAAATTAATGGAACAATAATAATAATACTACATATATCTTATAGACTATTACAGCATATATATGAATTTTAATTTCTCACTTAATTAGGAAATATTATTAATATAAGTAGATAATAAACAAGACAAACTTAAAACAGGGATCTTGATTTTCCCAGAAAAACAACACAACCCAAATCTTGTCATTATGCTTATACTGACATATTTCTGTTTCTATTCCCATAATGCATCAGACCAATTTTTTCTGTGTTCAACTATATAAAGTTTAGTATTTGTATCATATTACATATTTTGTGTTAAATTATGACAATAACAAATTACATCTCAGATTAAAATCTTTGGATATCTATTAATATTTGCATTCTTATTATATAACTATTTTAATTTATGATAAAATATATTATGTATAAATTTTTCACACGTTATGTAAAATATATAAATGTGCTGCTCTACTTAAATCAGGAATAATGAATATTCAGACATTTATTTTAAATGATTTGTCTCTTGGGTAAATTGAGTTTTTACTACAATGCGAATTTGAGTTCATCTAAAACTACTGACCAACTTTTTGTTGAATTATATGCCATTAAACAAAAATGAAGATAAATATTGAAAAGGCATACATGTGCAGCTAACATTATTTAATCCTTCTCCAAATACTGGCATGTTTATCTGTTGAAATCTTAAAATTCTTAAGAATTTGAGAGGTCATTAATTCTGTCTTCCCTTCACCACATAGCAAATTCACATTGAACTAAACTGGACTGAAACATTACTCTATAAGAGATTAACTTCAAAGGCTAAGCTTGATTAGTTACTGTTAAGTTTTAAATACTCACTTTCAGCACTCTTATAGTCAAAATGCTCCACCAATAAGTTTATTTATATGATAAATTTATCACATATGTGACTAAGAGGGTTTGTATAAATGCAAGTATACTTACATACTTTATGTTCATTCATTTATTCAACAAGCATTAATGAAGCATTTATTTTTTGACATGTATGATTTTTAAAATATTTTAATGTTGGGGTTTTTAATACATATTTACTATATTCTCCTTCAAAGTTTTTAAAGTACTCCAAACAGCTAAAAAATCTACTTTTACTTGATATATATTGATTGTATTTCATGTATATTTCAAAGTAGTGATTATAATAAATACTATTTACAGATCAAAGATTATATCACTTTATAATATTGTGGGTAAGCAGTTATGAAGCAACATAATAATTTAATATTATCAGAGTTGAACTCCTTAGACTCAGATACGTTCACAAATGTATACATAAAACTGACCTTGAGCAAAGTTGACCTTCACAATTGTCATTCTGTATTACTCACATATCTGTGTGGAAATAAAGTGAACACAGCTGACGCTACCAGAGAGGAAAGGATAGTTAACCTGATTACAGGGTATAATATACTTAAGCATAATAATTTTTTTGGTGAATTTTTATTTTATCCTTTTTATGGTCATGTAGATATGACAATAGCTTTCTTTGCTCTTAATATTGTATGTGGATTTTGGAAGTAATCATGAGAAAAATAAGAGAATTCACTAGGACTATACAGATATAAAATATGTGATTTTATTTCTCAAGAGAAAATAATAATATATTGAATAGTATAAAAATATGTGTGTATATATACATATATACACTTATATATGTATATTTTCCAGTTCATAACTTTAATCTCTAATCTTACGTTAATTATCATATTAATTAATGGAGGGACATAAGTAACAATAAATTGTTAAAATCAAAGGAATTTAAAATTTGAGGTGTTACCAACCACAAGATAATTTTTTTATTTAACCAAAGTCATAGTAATATGTATCACATTATTTATAGTAAGTCTAATCAGTGAATCTTATTATAAAGATACCCGTAATTTCGTGTACTTAAAGCACAAATGTGGTGCCATTTAACTGCTGACAAACCAGTTTTATTGATAGAAATAGCTTGAGTTGAAAGAAGGATCTTGAAAAGTTTACAGCTTTATTTTTTCAAGCACCGCAAACTAATAAGTAAAAACATGTGAATTAGATAAAATACTTCATTAACTTACTTTTATTGGGTGAGTCAATGTGATATGATTACATTTCAGAGACATTTAATTCCCCATCATATAAAATCACATTGATGTTTGCTTATATTTTCTCTTCTGGTGATGTAGCCATTCAAAGTATTTTACTCATATCAAAGCAGAGATATTATGAAGTTAAAACTAAAGTCATTTTCATTAAAGCTAATCATAAATTTTATTTTCTAAAGTGTTTCCCAGAGTAATCACATTGCAGGTCTGTAAGGGAGACTCTCAAAAGTCCTCTTGGGTCTTGGGTTCTAATTAGAAAGAATCCCATCAAACTTGGAGCGTTGCTGTGAATATAATCGAGAGAACTGAAACAAAAACACCCACATTTGGTTCATGAAGCTCTGGAAGAACCCACTGCACACATATATTAAGAAGGTATTTCTTAATGTTGAAAGTATAATTGGCCATTCATTACTTAGATGGCCAGCTCTACAGTGCCTTGCACCCATTTGTATGTTATGTAAATGTATAAATGCTTCCTTTGAAATGAGATAAAACTTGAATCATTACATAAACTGGTAAATGATAGTTGCTCGCTATCTTGTACACAGGTCCCTTTTTATTGGTTAAAGAAGGTAGATGAACATCACAGATGCAAAATGTTTGTTGTTAAGAATGTGTGTTTACAGGTGTGGAATACCCTAAGGATGGGTAGAACTGATATCCTGCTGCAGGTGCAGACTTTAATAAACAGGAACTTGTCTTTCCTCTAATCACTTCTCTCCTTTATCATGCTTTTGGATTATCTCAATTCACATTAAGTATCACTTGTGCATAAAGCATATACAGTGTACTATATTTATTTAGATATACATGTGACTAGATTTTCTGTGAATAAAACCCCAAATGCATTCACATGAGAAAATGGAGTGGCTTAATTTAAATATTTTCGGAGTGCTAGAATACTAATAAACATCTGGAAGAACAGATAAAACTAGATAAATGTTTAGCCTTGTTATGAGTAACACACTAGCATACGATTAGGTTTATAATGGTTGTAATTTAACAAAACTGTTGTATGAAATATTTTGTTTAGCATTCATTAAAAACTGTTAATGCAGTTGTGTTTTTCATGGACTAAATTTTTTGCAGCAGACGCACGTTATTAGTATAATACAAATATGCTAAAAAGCAAACAGTTTGGTGTTAAAATGTTTTAAGTAGAATGGTGGAGGGAAATTTTACAGCAATCTTTATTTTTTTTTCATTTTTACAGGGAAAATTTTACCACAAATTCCGTATTTTAATGATATACCAACTCTATTTTTTAAACTCATTTTGTCACTGTTTTGTAACAGAAACACTGTAAATATTATAGATGTGGTAAACTATTATACTTGTTTTCTTATAAATGAAATGATCTGTGCCAACACTGACAAAATGAATTAATGTGTTACTAAGGCAACAGCCACATTACATGCTTTCTCTTTCACAGTAGGCAGCAGAGCATATGGTTTTCTCTTAATGGAACGCTAGCTTCTCATTAACATACCAGTAGCAGTGTCAGAACTTACAAACCAGCATAACAGGGAGATGGAAAAACTTATAAATTAGACCCTTTCAGTACTATTGAGAAGGAAATGACTGATGTTCTAAGGTACAATATTTAGCTAATACTGTGCCCTTTTCTGCACCTTCTTTCCACCAAAAAAAAACCTTTTTCTTATAATAAATATAAATATAAATATTGAAGTACAAGTAATTTTTACCCTGCTTTTAAGAGTGATTGGCACTCTGATTTTGATAACTCTTCTTAAAAATAATATTTCCGTTTTGCACACAGTATGTTTTAAACAGCTGTATTTTCACCATCCTGTTTCAATACAGTAAAGCAGTTGAAATGCAAAGCGAATTTTCATGTCTCCCCAAAAAGAGGAAATCCATCAGGTAAACAAAAATGAGGATGAGAAGGAAAACTATTTTCTGGAGGCAAAAGATGACCATTCCTGCAACAGAAGTGGAGCCGCCAAGAGGTTATGCTTGGTAGTGGAGGAAAAGAATCATTTTATGTCTCCATTTCACTGTGTGTAGTATAAACCATATGTAGCAGTCTCATAATAATTATGGGGATTTGAATTTTTCATCCAATTTTTTTCTTTATTTCAAGATTCTTCTCACAGAGAATTCAGCTATATTTGTAGAAGGAATATATCAATGTCATGTCTTAAGAGACATTTTAAAATTTAAACCTATACATATGGCATGGAAATTATACTTATATATGGATAACCATGACATGACCTCATATTCCAGGAATTCCATAAACTGAAGTTATTTTTGTCATTTATACTTTAAAAATTTTCATAACATTTACCTATAATTAAAAGGTGGAGTGCTATCAAAAAGTAAAATATAATGTCCTGGGGAAATATCCTATGTGTTCTGGGTCACCAGAGAGTAAACTCCAGAAAGAAAGCAGATGTACTAATCCTCTGATAACCAAAATTCTGGAGAGAGAACAAAGTGGACTGATGGCTCTTTCCAAAGACCTTAACGTCTACACTAATTCAATTCACTGAATGGGAAATTTTACTGCTAGGAGTCTACCCACTTACTAGGCTCTTTCTGCGATGATGTTTGTAGATGCATCCCTTAAATCTGCAGATCGTGATGAATGACAAGAATCTCTTTTAAAAGAATGTCAGGAATATACTGATAATACCAAAATTACTTGAATCTTAACTATAAAAATAACAACAAGCTTTCTAACCATTATTATTCTGAATAAGTAATCCATTGATATTTGTAGCTTTTTAAACTGATTTTTTCCTCTTTGGTGGAGTTCAAAATTTTACTGAATTTTGATAACTAAAGTTAGAATATTTGTGACTTAGCTCGTTTTCTACAAATGTCTGAAGAATGGCCCAAAGGGCTGGGAATCAACAATATAGTTATCTGTAATAAGAAGGTATCCAAGTAACCTTGTTCCCAGAGATATCATAAGCCTGATCTTACAGAGAGTTAACCCCAGCAATTAAAATTTCAGGACTTATTTCTTTTCCTTTGCAAAGAGAAAGATACTAATTCTATTCACAGAAAGACCTTTCTCTCTCCTATCCACCCCAGGACCTGACGATATGTTTATTTGATAATCATTCTCTTTTTCCTCCCTGCCTCAAAGTTTGCCATTATCTCCAACATGATTGCAAGTGCTTTGAAAACTAAGTTAATAATTATTATTCATTCAAGCCCAGCGTTATTAATGAAAACTATTAATTTAAGGGTGTTTCCATACTTTCTGAGTAGCAAGCAGCCAGATAACCATGGTCCATGCTGCAGATTTAATTTGTGAGTCAATGGATCCAGATTTTTCCATTTGGTAAGCAAACTTTTTTTTTTTTTTTTGGATACTGCTAAAATGGCAGTATCCAAGAGAGCCACGGGGAATAACTGGCTGCTTGGCATACCCCTCTCTTATCCTATAGATAATTTCTCTGTAACTCTAGAAAAGGGTGTGTGAAAAGTCTTCCCTCTCAGTGTGTTTTTCAACACCACGGAATCAGGAACATCTCTGCATACAGGTGTTAAAAGAAGCTTCCACCTCATGTCTAGCATTAAAACTTAAACTGATGGCTGTTATTCAGCTGAAGACAGTATCAGTGTAAAGTGTCACCGATCTGGTCACTATCTCTGGGAGGCTGCCAGAGCTTCTGCATTGGCATCATGGTGTCGTCTGTGAAGGAAGCCAATTAAGATCACAAGATAGTGGCTGGTAATAATAAACTTCTAATGATGTTCCTGACTGAAAAGAGGTAATTAAAATGTGTATATGGATGACCCCAGCTTCTGTCAGCTCAGTGTAGCTGTTACACTGACGATGTCTATGTTTTGTTTAAGAAGAGGAGTTCGTGTTGTCTAACAACAATAAAAGAAGCAATTTAGTAATATAGAAAGGACTGCCTTGGAAATGCACACAGGTTTCAGTTTTGTTGCATCCCTGATAGAATTCAGTTGACTGCTGTCTCCTGACCGGTCAATAGTTTGTTGTTTTGGTTACTGACTCGGTAACATCTCCCTCCTCCCCACTCCATCCTCCCACCACCTGACTCCAACCTCAATATGAGTTTTGGAGTTGCTTGTTGTATTTCACCAGGACTAGGTCTTATCTTTTTCAGATGCTTCTCGAAATCAAAGACTGTGTTTTGAAAAGAAAGACAATTAATTAGATAGCAAAGGAAGCCTGTCCTCTTATCACTCAATCTGGTCATGGACATAAGTGCTTCACACTTTTACCATCCCCTAACCTGGCAGCCCAAAGCTTTCCTGTACACCTGCTCAGCTCAGCTCATCAATTTTCTGTGAGCCAGTTAAGTTCCTTTAAGCCTGTCCACTGAGAGGTGGTGATAGCTCTCTGAGAAAAAGAAAGAGAAAGAGAAACAGAATGCTGCTCCAGGCCCTTATCTTGATCACACTGTTTGTTTTCGCACTGATGTCTGTAATGAAACAAAGAGGATTTAATCGTGTTAAACAAAAGGCTGCTGGTACCCAGAGGAAACTCATTTAACTCTACTCCAAGTCTCCGAGTTTCGAGTTTCGGGTTTCTTGTCTTCCTTTTTGCCGATCCACCAGGCTGAGTTTCTTACCTGGGGCTTAAAATTGTGAGGTGTGAAACTCTTCTTTTGTTTTGACAGGTGCTCTTTGCTAAACATCAGCCTAGCCTTGATGGTGATAATACACAGAAGGGGAAAAAAACTTCAGAGACGCTAATGACTGTAGTTACCCAACTTCTGCCTTTCATGGTTTTTATTAGCTTCCCTCATTGAAGTACTTTAGGATAAAGTGGGAAAACAAATTGGGCTGATGGGAGGTGAGTTGTGAAAGACAGTTGCTAAGGAGAAGACCCAGAAACCATCCACATCTTGGCATCTCAAGAAGGAAAGAAAAAGTGAAGAAAATAGGCCTAAGATTGCTCTTTATTGATCAAGGAGTTACTTGGCAGGACTGGCTGCATTGTTATTTGGTGGAAGAATAGGCTGACAAGTGACACCGATAACTCGACATTTGGACAAGGAGTCCCCAGACATGATTCACACTTTAGAATGCTAGAATAGTCGTCAAGACTCAACTGATAACTCTTCTTTCTTATGCCCAGAAAAGAGTCTCTCCGTATGGAGAGTGAAGCCCTGACTTCATTGACTTGAAACCATCCTGGTATGTTTCTTGACTGACCACTCCTTCCCAGTGATTCTAAAATGGCTTTTCTGCGTTTGTTTAAAATACCAGTTTCCTTTACTCAGTCCCTACCTGCTGTCACATTTCTCTCTGTGCCTCCCACTAACTTTTTTTTTTTTTTTGCGGTACGCGGGCTTCTCACTGTTCTGGCCTCTCCCGTTTGCGGAGCACAGGCTCCGGACGCGCATGCCCAGCCGCCATGGCTCGCAGGCCCAGTCGCTCCGCGGCATGTGGGATCTTCCCAGACCAGGGCACGAACCCGTGTCCCCTGCATCGGCAGGCAGACTCTCAACCACTGTGCCGCCAGGGAAGTCCCTCTCACTAACTCTTGAAGCACACTTACCTTGACATCACTCTTGAGGAGCGGAAACTTTCTGCTTCTGCAAACTCTGACGGATCTGCTATGCTGACCAGGCACTCTGGGACAGGACAGCTGAATCACATTTCCCAATGATGAAGAAACCTGGCAATGTTGAGCTTCGTTATCAATCCAGAAAGCTCCACTGCTCCAAAATTAAAGAAAAACACCTTCTCTTTTTTGCTGTATTAAAACCTCAGTCTTTCTCCATCTTTATTTAGACAGTGGTGATAGGAGTAGGGTATAGCCTTCTCCCAGAATAAATGCAATCTCATAAAAGGTTCATAGAAAATTATTAGAAAGATGGTAAGAATTCGTGGTTAAAAGTGGACCCAGACCACCTGGGCAATTTTGGGTAAAGTTGCTTGTGCTGCAGACTCCTCAACTTCAAAATGTATATACAGTAGCACCAAGATCATGGATTATCATAAGCATTTAATTAATTCATCAATTAACTAATGTAAAATATTTTAAAGAGTCCTCAAGTCATAGTTTGTGCTCAATAAACGTTAACCATTAACGTCTGAGTGATCTTCTCAGCTGAGTGATCTTCTCAAGTCAGGTTGTTAATTCACTGAGCTTCATTTTCTTCAACGTGTGTTTCATCTTCCAAGCTCTGGCTTCACTTGCTTGCCAAGGCTTTGGTGGAATTGAGCTTCTTTTTTTCATTTAGGAGGGCTCTGCCTCCTGTAACCATTCCTTCTTTTTAGAAAGCAAATCCTGAGTCTTCTCATTCAAGGTCTTAAAGAGGATGGAATTATATATTTAATTTCAGCCCTTCTCTTCAGCAAGAGCTAGGAGGCAGAGAGGCAATGAGGAACCTTAAGTTCTTCTTTCAGATCCTCACCAGTGACGATCAGCTTCACAAACTGGCCACATCTTCTGGTGCCTGCTCTGAAGTTAGCCCTACACAAACTTCTATGTCTTTCTTCCCCCTTTGCAGCAGTGCACAAGGCAAGTGGATGGATCCTGATTATAGAATGTTGCTGCTGCTGCCTCAAACCTGGAGTTTCCATCTTAGAGAGAGGGCTGCTCATAGATCCGGGGTAGTTTTCATACCAAAGTTTGGTTCTTTTATTATGGCTTCTTGCAAAGTTAATTATAAACTGATATCTTTATAGAGGAAATAATTATTTGGTAGGAAACTGAGGCAGGTGAGAAGGCTTAGTAAAAAGGCTAATAACATAAGTCGTTATTCTTTTCAGAGACAAGAAAAATGATAGGCAAACTGCAAATATGGTTGATTTCTTAAAGCCAATACCTGGAATTAAGTGAAAGGACGAGGAGAGGAAGAAGAAAGGAAAAGTGGTAACCCTGACTCCTTCCAAAACAGGAAGGTACTCATCCCTTATAGATGCCTTTATCATGATCTTGACACAATAATCTGTATTTGCTTTAAAAATAACAGTTAACACATGAATAGCAAAAGGGGCATTCAAACACCAATTACCTAATTGGAACAATTCAAACTGAATGAGCCTGATGTTGAGATGGGTATTGTGGCGAGTAGTTTCTGTGCAGACTTCTGTTTAAATTCTTCTCAATTAAACTGTGAAACAAAACAAAACAAAACTCTAGGGTCACCTCTGAAAGTCAAAGCAATCAAAAAGAATATTTGGTTCTTCAAATTCTTTTTTTTTTTTTTGGCTGGAAAATATATGTATCAATCCATTTTATTCCTTTCAATGTAATCACATTACCTATTATAGTTAGGTCTTTAATGCAGATTTATAGAGGGGTTTCTTACAATGATGATTCAAACTATTCTTTATTCACAAAATAAAGAAAAATAAGAAAAATGTTCTTTCTGCTTTTTCCTCCGCAAATAAAAGTTGTCTGACTTAAAAAATCAAGTCTTGTCTTTGGTTTTTCTCTTTGCTACCCTGCACGTCCAGATCCAATGAGCTTCCCCTACATTTGCATGTAAAAGGACTATACAAAGTTCACCTATGGCACACAAATTATTTTGTTAGGGTGCCATCTGCTGGTGTCAAACAACCAAAGATTTCTTTAAAAAAGATTAAATGGTACACATGTATTAAAACTAAAGACTTAGAAGTTGTTTGATTCAAATTATAGAATTATAGACTTTTCAAGTGGTTGTCTGGTGCATAATTCTTAAACACTTTAGTATGGTAATATAAAATGTGACTTTATTCTAAAGTGAGGAAAATGGAGGCACCAGACATTGCCTTGACTTCCTGATTCCTGATCTGTTTCGATTCAAGCTTCCTTTTTTAGTTTCCATGGCTCCCCTGGCTTTAAAAAATTCTGTTAAACTTTCCTCATAGAAAAGCAATTTAATTGCTGTGTTTGTGATTACATAGATTTCAACAGATAAAGTCTTAATTTACCCATTCACTAGGCTTTTTCTCTCTGCCATGGTATAAGATGTATAAACAATTTTTTGCCTCATTATAAAGAAAGCTTATCAGCAGAGCCTTTATTATTCATGTTCAATATCAATGCGCACCCTACCTTCATAACAGGTAAGGTAAAGCAACTGCTCTACCCCCTCTCTTTTTAAAAAACTTTACCACTTAACTATCTGTGTGACCTTGAATAAGCCATTTAACCTCCCTTTACCTCTTCTTCCTTATCTCTAAATTTTGGATACTAATAGTAACTACTTCCAAAGGTTATCTATCCAGTTATCTTGATTGCTAAAGAAAATCACACCTGTAAGTTTCCTAGAACATTCCCTGTATCATAGCAAACACACAGTAACTACTAACTGCTTTACCATAGTTGTTATTTAAACAAATCAAAGAATATGGGTTAGTATCAACTAGAAAACCATTGCTTTACAGCAATTTTTGGGATCCTTAACTTCCTTCCAGCTGGGAGATATAAAATGTGTATGTATGTTTATATTTCGGAGAATATGGACAGAATAATCATTTTCCTTACTTTTCTTTTTCCCCTTTTCTATGAGCGCTTAGCGGGTTTGAAATCTCAACTCCCTTAAATCTTATGTAAAGCCTTTCATGGTCTGACCTACCTACTTCTCCATCCCCGTTTTTCACTCTGTTTTCCAGCCATAAGGAACTTCTTCCAGTTGCCTGAGTGAGGCATGCTTTCGCTCTCCACAACTTTGTGCAGACTCTTATGCCTGGAAAACCTTCCTGCCCCACCTCACCCCCCATCATCTTATCTCTCAGCTCTCCTGTTAAGAAGCCTTAAGGCAAGGATCAGATAATCCTTTCCTGGGCTCCCCAAACACTCAATACTCATCTACCCCACCCATAGCCCATCACATTTCCATAGGGTGGAGAGAGAGAGGATCTAGTTTATTCATCACTATACTCCCAGCTTCTAGAGCAGTGCGGAAGCCCAGTCTGGACTAGATAAACATTTATTACAGAAGGGACTGTATACTTGTGCAGTTTGTTTGGGGGGAGTTGAAAGAGAAAGCATAAACTATCTCCTACCTACAAAGGTTAAACTCTGTCTTAAGCAGCGACCATCTTTCTCCAGGTATTTTCATTAGGGCACTGCCAGTGTCACTCTCACTCATTAATACCTTTTTATTCATATATTTGTAGCAAAAATCAAGTACATATGATAAAAATAGATGTGATTGGGGGGTTTTTTTGGTATGCATGTAGGAATTTATTTTTAATTTCTATGTTTACAAATCATAAATATTATCTTTACATATCTTTATTTAACAATTATAATTTTCATAAGAATGTACGTGTATAACAATTTATTCAACAAGTATGTGCTGAGTGCCTACTGTTTGCCTGGTACTCTTCTAGGCTCTGAGCAAAGCAGAAATTCCTAACCTCATTGAGCTTAATTAGCTCTATGTTTTTGCTTAAGTTTTTCTGTATCTGTCAAGAGAAGAAAGGAAACCCAAAGGATAATGCAGCACCCTGGGGCTCACAACAAGGGGAGTTGTTACCATCCCTGCCTCTAGAGGAAAAGGGAAGGAATAAGTAGTTTGCCAGAATTCTAGTTCCCTCCTTCATTCTCCTGCTCTTTCCTTCCACAGACTCAAGCCAGTTGTAACAGGAAGCCCAGGAGAAGCAGGACGCAAGCTCCATCTACCGGAGCACAAAGCAGAGTCCAGAAGTGGCACGGTGGATCTGGAAGGACAGATGGAAAAATATCCAGCACTAACCCTGACCAAGAACTTTAAAATTATTATTATTATTTAGTCTCTAAATCTTTTCTAAATACAGAGTCTTCTTTCAAATAATTGGCAGTTTTCATGCTACTCAGTCAGTGACACCTGTTAGAAATTAGGGCCTATTTTTATAAACCCATGCCTTTTAAACAAATATTAATGTTCTGTGTATTTGGAGACTCTTTTTTCGGTATCAGAAGGAGAGTTAAGTAATCTAATATGAATGAATAATCTCATTCTAGATTGATTCTCTGAAAGTCATGTCAGAACTTTTAAAAGGAAAACAAAAAACCAAGAGCGTTTGAAATTTCTGACTGTGGAAGAGCTAGTGATAATGGCAATCATTTGCAGCCTTCCCGAGCTTCCCCTGGAGCTGCAGTGGAAACAGGCATGACTTTGTGCCTTGGCTCATGGCCTGAGGAGGAGGCCAGGGGAAAGTTACATGCAAATAGAACAAGGGTTACTGAGGTCCCATGGTATCATTGAGGAGACCAAGATGTCTTTGTAAGGGTGAAGGTTCAATCTAAGTATGTCTGAAATCTGAAGTCACAAAAAAGCAAGAACATTGTATTAACCTTTGTATAGTACCACCCATTTTTCTGTCATTTGTTATACCATTTTCCTTGAAAATCTTACAGAATGTTGCCTTGCAAGGCTACTATACATAAGATTTGTGCTTTCATAGGAGGTGCTATTTTCAGTTACTTATAACTCAGGTGGATACACTTGCTATGAGGTAAACTTTTTTCCAGAATAACTTACTCAGTTACTTCTTCCTGAAACCCCAGCTTCTCACTTCCCTGTCCCCAGTTTATATATTAATTAATTAATCTAAGAGCTTGGTACTTAACACCAAGTACCATGTGTGTTCCATGTCGTGAGGGTATCAGCGTGTATGACTTCCTTCCTTCTAGGAGTTAGAAATCGAACAATATTGGGGCCATTAGGAATAACTTACAAGCTGGTACTGTAAAATGTTCACAGCATTGTTTTGTGCTTTTTTGAATTTGGATGATCATAATATTCTTTGTAGTTAGACCCTGACTCCTATAAAAAGTACAAAAACCAGGAACTTAAATGAGTCCCCCAAACAAACCCATATGTGAGTTTAGGATCTGTGCCATGCATCCACTCTCTGACAAATCAACAATGCTCGTGGGACCATCAGAAGCCTTGGGTTTTAGACCCAGGGGGTCCCGGGTCCCGAATGAGGGACTTTCTCTGAACTTCAGCTTCAACTTCTGCACAGTGAAGGGCTAGACCAGATGCTTTGGTTCCCTTCTAGAATCAGACATCTATGGAATGCTACAGGCCATTATCTCTGAGACTTTTGACATGTTGTCTCTTTGGTTTTTTCATCTTCTGGATTAGACTCTATTTGAGGGCTGAGTCCTCACTATCTAGCACAGTGCCTACAAAATGCATAGTAGGACATCAATAAATATGTGCAGGACTTAATATCTTTAATATCTTGCTGCACTATATAAGCATAACCAGGTCTCTAGAACTATTTCAAAACATTTTGTAACTCTAGCATACTGCGATGTTATGTTTCCAGCTGCGAACAATGCACAACGATGTAGGTCAACAGAGTGTTTTGAATGTTTCAGAAAACTTGGCCAGGGTGAGAACTCTCCATTTGATTAGATTTCTGGAAAGAGGATTCAAGTATATTTATCTCAATTGGGCAAAAGAACATGTTTCCATTTCATATCTTAGCTAAAATTTTATCTAGAAATCAGACACATGATTCATCTTTAACTAATACCCTTTTTAAAGGTGACCCTGTACAAGTGCTATGGACTGAATGTTTGTTTCCCCCCAAATTCATATGTTGAAGCCCTAATCCCCCAGTGTGATGGTACTTGGAAGTAACAGCAGTGGCACCCCCATGATGGGACTGGTGCCCTAAGAAGGGGATGAAGAGACCAGAGCTCTCTCTCTCCACCATGTGAGGTTACAGCAAGGAGGTGACAGTCTGCAAACAAGAATAGGATTATCACAGGAACCAAACCTACTGGCACCTTGATCTCAGACTTCCCAGCCTCTGGGACTGTGAGAAATAAATTTCTGTTGTTTAAGCCACCCAGTCTCTGGTATGTTTGTTATAGCAGCCCAAGCTGACTTAGACAGCAGGAACATCAGGTTTGTTCACAAGCAAAACAGAATCTCATGGTGAAGAATTCAGGTTGGTAATGGATTCCTTTATAAGTGCAATTAAGGAGTAAGAAAGCTAACAATATCATGATACGGAGGGACAGGATACTGACATCAATAGCAGAAATTACCAGCTCTGACAGCCCACAACCTTGACAGAGTGATTGGTTGGCAGAGATATTTCTAGTCCAAAGTGTTACACTTCAGGGTTTGCCAGACTGTGAACTTCCACAGTTGGACTCAAACTTCTCCAGGTTGGAAATTATGTCTTTTTATTGCTCGTCTACAAATTCCCAGAGAACATCAGGGAATGTTCTATAAATGCTGCTTTTCAAAAAATACATTAAAAAATAAATACATTCTTTAGTATTATCTTGATTGTATCACATCACACCAGGCAGGATTCAACTCTTGTTTTAGCTCACACTATTTACAGAGAATACACTACTTTGTTACACACAGTAAGTTTTCTTGAAACACTAAGAAAATTAATGTATGTATTAAGGTGTGTGTGTGTGTGTGTATGTTGTTGCAAAGATGAGAAATCCAGTTACATCAGTTCAAGAAAAAATATTCTTATTTTAATGATATATTGGACTCATCAAAATGAAGTACAGCTAAATTATATGAAGTACAGCTAAGTTACATGTGACCTAGTATTGGGACAGGAAACTCTTTATGAATTGGAGCAGACACTTGCCCACATATCTTGACTTTTCATATCTATTTGTCTCTCTCCAAGTCTCCTCTCTTCTTGTTCTATCTTCTTTCTGTATCATCCTCTCTCTCTCCCCCATCTTTCCCTGTTAATTCTAGCTGCTTAAATTATATGGTAGGTTTCCTACAGATATATTCTGTGAGTTTATTGTTTCCCTGGATTTAGGAATGTTTTATCATTGGTTTATTTCAAACTTCCTAAAACACATCCCTAATTATAATACTATTGTGGCAGAACACAAGCTTTGCCAGGTCCCAGAAATCTCCATCTTTGACTAAAAAATTTTAGTCTTAATTTCTGACCCTGATTCACATCAAACCTTTATGGTGAAAGGCAATGTCTCCAGCCCAGCCTTTGGGCTCATCCTGTCTACACAAGTAGAACTAGGGAAACTTCTATATTCCTAAGTGAGCGGTTCATTTTAGCAGAGCAAGGACTTAGTATCTTGAACTGGAAATTCTTAACCTTCAAATGCAGTATCTTATCCTGCTCTTAGAGACCACTAAAAATTGAAATATTTTCATTAACAAAGTAATCAAAACCCTAGGCACTGGGTTTTGATCAGATAGGCACTGTTCTTCAAGCTCCTCTCACATAGGTAATTACCACCTAGGGACTGCGGAATGCTAGTGAGATAACATATTACTTATTCCAGATAAATAGAAATAAATGTCTCTTCAAATGGGTACATTGTTATCAGCTTTAAAAAAATTTCAAACATCAGATTCCCAAGTGAAGTCCTACCTCATGAAGTCTTCAGAGACCAATCATCATGAACATTTTCAGACTAGATGGTCACCTCTCAAAGGCTCCTTATGGGATCAAGTAACTGAGAGATCCAATCAAGGTAACTAAAAAGGAAAAAAAAAAAAAAGTTGGTCATAGTAGGGTGTTAATAAAGAAAAAAAATAAAATTAGAGTAGAAATTTCAAGAAACCAAGTTGGGAATTGTTATACAGACGAGTCTCATGGGAGAATGAAATTGATCTGAAGCTACTCTCTCCTTGTCTTTGAATGCACACTCTGTCTCTAGAAGGATCATTTTCTCTTCCTATCCTGGCTGTTATGCTTCCTTCTGAGCCTAAGCATCTATTGCTACCACTACCCTAAATTAAATTCAATAAAGAATATTTAAGTTAATTCTGTTGAGTGTATTCATGACTACCAACAATGTATTTTACCAGCTCTAAGAATGTCACTCAGGACTTATATTTTACAAAAAGTAAACTGCTATGACTATTTAACAATCATCTTCATTGTACTGGTGGCAGGAATATATTGTCTTGTCTTGTTTGTCTATACATCTCTATAGCCATGCTTAACCTACAATGAAACATCTACCTTAGTATTAAAAATTAGAAAAGATGATTTTTAAAAGTCAGTCTTACTTCTCCTGAATCCATTTGGATATTTATTCATAAGAGTTTAGATTTAGGGTTTCCAACTAGCCACATATTTCTGTAACATTGTAAGAGGTGATGCTACTTTCTGTACTTTTCTAAAATAACGTGTTTTTTTGTATTATTTATAAGAGCTACCCGATTTGAAGTGAGACCAGAGAAAGAAAATAGACTTGTGTGCAGTGTAATTTGTTTTGAACAGGAACATAGGAGTTATTGAATGCTGCAGTTTGACTTACTGCATATACGAACATGATCAGGAAACAATGAAAAATCATACACACTACTTTGTCATGGAAAATTAGGGTAGAACACAGGAAGCCAGGGAAATATGTTCCAGGTTTCATGACTCCTTCCATCACCACCTAACTCTTCTGGCAAGTTCTGCAAGCAGGGCTTTTCACCCTCTGAAGCAGGACACATTGTTTCATGGTCTTGGGAAAAAGTTGTATCACAAGTAATCAGTTGCCAATAATTATAGACATGTGTAATTGGTGTGCATTTGAAGGAATTTAGAGCAGATTTAAGTTTATCCCTATCGTGTCATTCTTGTTCCCAATTTGCATGCTTTTCTGGCATGGAAGGAAAATGGGTGGAGTCTCCAAAGGAGAAGGAAACAGCATTTATTGAAAACCTGTGCTCATTAAAAATTATATGAAAATGCCTATGTAGAAAAGTTTGACAGGATACTGAAATTTTGAAAGGACAATGAGATTATGCTTAATGTGTATTTTTTTCTTTATGTGCAACTGAACTCTCTAATTTTCCAACAATAAAAATACATTGCTTGTGGTAGGGGTCGCTGGTTTTTGCAATATATCCACGTGCTCATCTGCAACTCTCAGCTGCCATGAATCTACATAAGATCATGTGACTATCTCTCAGCAATCAAATTTAGAAGTGGTGCATCACTTTCCATTCTGGACAGCAAAAATTGGGTGTATTTCTATTGTGTGCTCTCTTCCATTTGTGCTGCTAGAAACTGGGCTTCTACTTGGAAAAGAGTCTCACTAGATTTGCATCAGACTGTAATATGAGCAAGAAATAAACTTTATTTTTTTTGTTAACCCACTTAGACTTGGGGGCTTATTTCTTACCACACCATAGTCTATGCTATCCTGACTCACACATTTGTATAATTTTTAATTTTTTTTTTTCTATTTAATGTTCATGAGTTCACTTGAGGCAAGTGTAATTATTTTTATATTACAGATGAGAAAGCTGAGACTTGGAGACATCTAAATACTTGCCTAAATAGGAAATGGCTGAGCTGGGGTATAAATCAAGCTTTCATCTGAACTGATTTTTTTTTCACTTAAACTATTCTTTATTATATCACATATAATGGGACTTGCATGTGAATGGAGCTACTATTTTTGCATCAAAGCTCCTTAGTATGTGAACAAAAGTGTATTCCTTTTATCCCTTTTTATCCTTATGTTTTTCAATGTATGCCTGCTATGACCATCCTCACTGCATAAGTAAAGCCTCTTATTCTATGAGGGAAAACCCAATCTCCCTAATTCAGAATTAAACAAGGTACTACAATTTGTTTCCAATACACAGCAGAGGACAGTCTATCAGAAATCTCCCTCCTCATTTCAGTTAAAGCTGGTGGGTAACTGAGAAAAAATATGTAGCAGAAGCCTGTGTGCCCTGGCTACTTCATGCTTCTGGAGGGACTTGTCCTTATTGGACACATGAGCCAAATAATTCTTGAGAGCTTATCATGTAGAACAGCCATTATGGACCTAACATCAAGAGCATCTGTAATTTGGGTTGGTTTTCTAGTAATAGAATGATAAACATTTCTCCCCATCTTGTAGTCAAGGCTGTGTGTTTTCTACAGGGCTCTGTACTACTGATATACTTTTGAGAAAGTCCATCCAGCTGAATAACATGAGTAAATATGCAGCCTATCAACTCTAATGCCAAAGCTTAAATGAGTCAAAAGTGTAGAGATTTTTTAAGGAAAAAAAATTAAGAACATTTAGCCGAGCTGTTCAACTCACTACATTTAAATAACGTTTCCTGAATTTTGAAATAAAATGTGTCTTAAGAATGACTATGTCTATGAAACTGCTGTTTAAAGGTGTTTTGATGTGGGTCATTTTTAAAGTCTTTATTGAATTTGTTACAATATTGCTTCTGTTTTTTGCTTTGTTTTTTTTGGCCGCAAGGCATGTGGGATCTTAGCTCCCCGACCAGGGATTGAACTCGCACCCCCTGCATTGGAAGGTGAAGTCTTAACCACTGGACCGTCAGGGAAGTCCCAAATCTGTTATTTAAAACCCAGTTTATTGCCTCAAGATACAGAGAACTAGTGACTTGAAATGGCAAAATCCTCTGTTTATGCCTAAGAAAGAGCACTAAAACCAAGATGATTCTGAGTAGCTTCCAAAACAAATGTTTGAATATTTTGTTGATTTACAAACATAGAAAAATCAAATCTCATGCCAAAAGGAATAAAAAATTAAACAATATAATGAAATATACAGTAATTATTATCTTGCAAGTAACCCAAACCTCTTAAAAATGCATCTGTACCACATTAGTTAACTGGCAATAGCTACTGAACCTCTAGAAACATCTTAAATATTCATTTCTCCAGCACATTTATTTCTTACAGATTAAACTGGAAAATATGGAAACTAGAGCTTGACCTAAGTGTTCAGGGATGCTTTGGTTTGAGTTTCACAGAAGGTTATCATTTATTCATATATATGTTCCATATATATGATGTCATGAGTTTTATTTTGTTTAAAACTTTAGTGAAATGCAAAAAAGAGATTATGTCAATATTCACACTGTCAAGAGTAATAGCCCTTTTCTTTTTATTAATATTTATTCTGTTTCAAAATAACTACTGTAGCAACATGCAGGAAAAAAAAACATTTAAGAAAGGTCCAGGAAAGGTCATCAAGCAGTCATACCAGCCCATAATAAATTCATCTCATAGGTATTCATCTTGGACATGGTCACCTTTTTGTCAAGGTCATTCAAGTTTACTCTAATATATTTTTGCTCGCATTGTTATTAAATATATAAGAACATCTAGCCATTTTAACAGGAAAAATCTTCAAGCCATAGTACAGATGGAGTCATGCAAATAACTACAATGACCACAAGGTGGCAAAGTATACAAATCTACATCATTTAGATGGGACCTTCCTGTAGAAAAAAATGTCTTTCAGCACGGGGGAGGGGCTGTGAAGGGGAGGGCTTCTCTTATGACTGTCTGCTGGCCAGAGAATATCAAAATTATACTAATTTCTCAAAATTTGGTAATTATTCCAAATTCCCGGTTCTTGAGATGAGTGTGTGTATCGTTACTACTCTAATTCATTATAAATTTTTCCTTTTTAGAGCAAAGTTGAATTTCTTAAATCCTAAATGTGTATTTTAAAGGCAAAATGATTAGGACTCTCTCTTACAACGTTTTAAATCCATTTGATATGTATACACGAGTCAGTTGGAAAGTGGGCGGTATTGCTACCCAAATTCAGAACCGCGATGTGATTATATGATTAGTGCTAGTTATCACAAAATTACAGTTATTTATAGTTCAAAAATTTTTGGTTTAGAGAAGCTAGATTATAAGGCTTAATATTGTTGTTTCCAAAACTCTATGTTCTGGCTTATCTTTTCGCTGTAATGTACTTTGAGTGATCAACCAATTTTCAATGACCTAATATATAATACTGACTCTCAAATCTACAGCTGAAGCTCTGGCTTCCCTGAGTCCTAAGCCAGAAAATCTCAAATAGCCATGTGGATAAGCCATACACAATTTATATTTAATGTATTTAAAATTGATCTCATTTTCTTCCTCCCAAAATGCCTACTCCTTTTATCTGATTTCACTTCTGGTAATCCAATGGTTGGTGACACCCAAGTCAGAAACCTAGGACTGTTTTTATCTATTTTTTGGTTTCCCTGTACCCTTCATGGTCTGGACCCTGTCCACTTCTTTGGTTTCAGCCTCTTCCACTATTCTACACCCTTCTCCCGAACTTACCACATTTTCTCACCCTTCTGTGCCTTTGCTTATGCTATTTTGTTATCTAGCTAGTACTCCTGGGGTTATATTCAATATAAACCCATAGAAGCTTTCTGGACGTTTTTGGCATAATGTATTAAGTGCTTTAGAAAATTCACATTCTTATGTTTGTCAATTTCACTTTTTTGAAAAGTAAGTCATTGAAAAGCTGGTCTGACATTTGTATAAATATTATTTATAATAGCAAAAAAAAAAACACAAAAAACCCAGAAAACTAAGATTATATAGAAATGGTAAAATGAATTACAGTAAAACTCTAAGAATGTTGTACAGCTATGTAAATAATGTTTTCAAATAATGTTACAGTTTAGAAAAATGCTTGCTGTATAATATTAAGGAAACAACAAAGTTGAGGGGGGAGTTGAGAGGACTCTGGAGCCAGACTACCTGGTTCACATCTTTGTTCGGTCACTTTCTCACTGTAAATGATTTATTCTCTCTGCTCCTCAGCTTCCTCGTGTATAAAATGGGAGTGACAATAATAGAGCTGTTACGAGGATTACATGAGTTAATGCATGTAAAGTGCTGACAGTGGATGGCACAAAGTAAGTGCTAAATAAAAGTCCGCTGATGTTGTTGTTCAGGACTGGGGTTCTGCGATTTTGCTGGTGGCTATGAAGCCACTGACATCCTATGTTGATAGTTGTTTTGATCCATACCCCTTAACTCCTCACGCTTGTATGGCCTCAGGAAAATGATGAAGCAAATTATTAAACCAAGTTAAAATTATTCACCTTTGCTCTAAATAGGGTACTCCCTAGAGAAATTGGTTATAATTTAATAGAGCAAATTTGTTATATTTCAGTAACTGAACTGCTAAAGCACAAGAATCTCTTCAGAGAACGGTCTTGAAGAGATTAGCCTCAAACTGAATGCTCTAGACAAAAGCAAGGTTTAGTATTCTAGCTTTTGTTCTTGAAATAGAAACTGATATACTTTTCCCAAATAAATATTACTGAATATAAAGACACATTATGATAGTCTACTGACTTACTCTGAAGGTGCTTGAGAATTCTCTAGATCAAAACCTAACTTTACTTGTCTAAAGTTAGACAAGGACCCATTTTTTTGTGTTAATTATCTTATATAAAGTCATGAGTTTTAGTTTGCTTAGCCAATTGGTTAAAAATTATTGATATTCCAATATACATGTGATATTGTAGGTCAAGATTTATGACTTTAATATCCTCTTATCCCCTATTAAGCTCATCAAATTTGGACTTATTCAAGAATATGTAATAAGATTAACCTATAGGAATACGTATTGAAATAAGCAAGTCTCCAAGTGAATTTAGGTAAGTTTTAATTCTTCGACTATGGAATTCCTCATTCAACTTTAAAAAATTATGAGCTTTATTTTATAAATTCAAACTTAACTAATTTTTGATTACTCAGAAGGGTTCAACTCATATTGATTTTAACCGGTGATGAAAGTATCTGCTAACAATATAAAAAAATCATACATAATAATATGAAGAATACTCAAAGGAAGAAAGGAGTTGCTTTCAAATTTGCAGGGTACCATTCTTATTTCACTGATATTATAATTTACTTAATAGATTGTTAGCATTACTAAAATTATTATATATACTAAAATATAATCAATTTTCAAGTATTTTTTTACTATTTCATACTGACATTAATTCTACCCAATGAATGAAACTTTTGCTAGAAGTTTTTTTTTTTTTTCCCCAAATCAGTGCATTATTCATTTTCTGAGCTGTAGTTGGTTGACTTGTGGTCTCAAAAAGATGTGTCTATATTCTAACTCCTCAAGTCTGTGGATGTGGCCTTATTTGGAAAAACGTTCTTTGCAGATGTAATTAAGCTAGAGGTCTAAAGATGAGACCATTCTGGATTAGAATAGGCACTACATTCAATGAAACATATAAGAGACAGATTACACACTTATTAGAAGATTAAATGTGGAGCAATATTTGATATTAGTTGTCTAAGAGTAATTTTCCACAGTATCAAATTCTCCTTGTTTCAGTGATGGATTCATTACTGGAAACAGTTTTGGGTAAAGTCAAATAATAATTTGAGAGCTAGTTTAACCTTTAATTTCATAATTGATTACCCTATCTGACCTTCAGTTGTTAGGGTAGTGGAACAATTCCTCCTTGATGGGTCACTTGAGTTTGGAAGATGAAAGGGTCTATCAAATGATTCCTGGTCCCATATCTGACCCCAATCCTTTCTCCTCTCCACCACAGCATAGGACAGGGGTGTCATGAGACAAGTGAGAGCAAGAGAACGAGAGCACGCTCAGTTCCTCTGCTTAAGGAAAGTAACTAGAATTGAGATATGGACAGCTAGATTGAAATAGTAATAAGTATCTTATAGAAGCCAGTTTGACCTAGTGAGAAATGCCCATGGTTGAACAGGCTAAAGGAATTTCAAAGAGAACAGGGATGTCTAATATTTAACTTCATTCTATCTGATATGATGTAGCTCCACACCATTATCCCTAAACAAATAATAACAACCAACATTTATTAGATGCTTACCGTATACAAGGTAGTTTACTTTCATAACTTCACTTTATGCTTTTAATAGTTCTATGAAGTAGGAACTATTGTGAACCCCAGTCTTCAGGAAAGGTTTACAACATGCAGGTGCCTCATGGAAGCGATAATCTGGAGAAGTTAAAGGCTATATTCCATTTACATTCAGGTAAATGCAGACTAGAGAAAACACAGGGAGGTCAAAAATATTTATTCAAGCAGAAAGAGATGTCACACTGAGAGAAACATCAGAGTAACCCAAGAATTTCCAAGAAACACTGTGTTTCTTATCTTACAAAGAACATTAAATTTTTACAGGCTAGAGTGCCTCAAGTAGACTGAAAGACTTGAAGATACTGAGGCAACTGATACCTGAAGGCTATAAACCAACACTGATAGACTAGTTCATAGAACATGATATATAGAACTAATGATTTAGTTTTCTTTTTTGTATTTTGACTAATTCTTAGTATTTTTGTTAGAACAAATTGAGACATTTATATATCCCAATTTTCCAATTCTGTAAATACTTTTTTTTTTAAGAATACTAAGATTTGGATCGATTAGAATGAAAAAAAGAAAAAAGCCTTGAACAAATTTAGACAGGGTTTTTCTGATGAAATGTTGTTGTAAAACTTTATCATAAGGAACACAATCTCCACACCCGTAACAGTTCTTTTCTCTAAGAA
Source organism: Phocoena phocoena (assembly GCF_963924675.1). Classification (NCBI taxonomy): domain Eukaryota; kingdom Metazoa; phylum Chordata; class Mammalia; order Artiodactyla; family Phocoenidae; genus Phocoena; species Phocoena phocoena. Next base: position 68,459,755 of record NC_089220.1, on the reverse strand, counting down.
CATGTTTAGTGTGTGTTGCAATACATTATCTTACATAAAGATCTACTTCTAGATACATAGGGAACCTTCAGAGAAGTTGGTTAATTGTCATTTTTAACTAGGCATGGATGTTTATGTAGCACACTTGTCAGAAAATATTAGTAGCCTGTTAATTGAACAGATTAGATTAAAGGAGTAGGAGCTGTTTGTCACTCACCAAGTTTGAGTAATAAGGAAAATAGTGAACATGTACTGGGATGCACGTGCCTCCACTTCTTCTCTTTTGTCTTCATTCCCTTTTATCTTGCAAGGGTTGAGACTACAGTGCTATGCCTCCAAGGGGGCCTCCAGCTCCCTGAGAAACACCAGGCTGGGACCTGGTGTCAGTGGTTTTCCCCTGCTGCAGCAGCTTTGGGGCTCTTCATAATGGGAGTGTAGGGGCTGACCCTTCAGACAGGTTTGAAATCAACTCTTGGGACCTTTCTCCAGGCCTCTGTCTCTTAATAACAAACAAAACTTTATTTAAAATACTAGACATACTTTCTAGAAATGTTAAGAATCACTGAAGAAAGAAAATCCTGTCAGCAACCCTGTGTTTGAATTCATTTTGCCATTGTTTCTTTTAAAATTAGAAGGCAGTCACTGTGCTTTAGTGCAGCACTTCTCGAACTGGTTATGGTAAAGAATCAGTTTTTCATTTTTTGGTTTTAATTCCCAATCCATTGCATAGTTATACTTTTGGAAAATATTGTAAAAATGAATTACTACAATTAAATAAAGACAATAAAATATTAGTCTACTTTTTAATTATTATATTCAACAACATAAAATTACTCTATCAAACTGCCATAAAAATTCCTAAACACTTGCTTTCGATCTCTGTACTCATCTTGTGGTGGCCCAAGATCAGCCTTATTCCACAGATTTTAGTTCTTGTAGCACTATGTTAGTGCTTTGGTTGGGATTTTAGTTTTATGAATAACTGAAACCTATTGATTGTTTTAATTTAAAAACTTTTTTTTTTTTTCCAGCAAGAGCTGATTCTTGTGGAAACCGCCTACCTTCCATATGCCCTTCCATTTAACATTAGAGTTTAAAAGTCTGAGGGGAAAGGGACTGTGTGAATAAATCCAGCTGATACACATCTATCAGTGGGACTTTAAAATTATTTTGATCCCTCCAATTTTTCCTCACCCTTTTGGAGAAGTGGTAATATCATCTCTTTGTCAACTAATCTTTATTCCTTTCCAAACTTAGAGTAAAATAAGTTAAGCTTGTAGCTATAGCAATTACATTTAATGTTCTCCCCAAAATGCACAATATCATATGCACTGAAACAAAACAAAAAAAGAAAATATAAATAGACAACTAAGCACATATGTTTATGATTAAGAGCTTGGTGTCCAGAGCCAGATTACCTGGATTCAAATCCTGACCCCCGACAGTTATTAACTGTGTGACCTTGTGTAAGTTACTCAATATCCTTGTACCTCAGTCCCCTATCTGTAAAGTAAAAATATAAAACACCTATCACATAACCCTCAGAGTTTTAAATAAAACGCTTGAATTTTGGGTACCTTTGTTGCTTAAATCTCACATACTATTATTGTTTGGACATTTGTTTTAGGCTCCAGACTAAAGCATACTTTCAAGATTGGTTTGACGACTAGGGCTCAAGAAATCTAAACCATGGTTTCTGGTTCCAATCAAGATGGAATAAACACATAACATCCTACTTCTTCCTCCAAATGCAACTAAAAATCCTGGACATAATACATACAGCAGCTATTTGAGGACTCTGAAAAGTAAATGGTAGTAGGCAGATTGGGGAAAGAAACCAAAACTTGATGTAGCACCAAATCAGTGATGAGTTTCGCATTTTTTTTTCTTCTCTAGTATCTCTTGGCAATGAAAACTCAAAGAGCCTAAAACCTGGGACTATGCATTGAATGTTAATAGAAACACTGCCAAGAGAAGCTATTTTCTGGCCACTAAGCAGGAAGGGCGTTCCCTAGGGTCAGAGAAAGTTGGAGAAAATCCTCTTTTTGTGTTTTTTTTTTCTGTTGTCTTTCACCCTAGCCCCCAGACAATCCCGAATGAGCAGTGACAGCAATGGCAGTGACTGTCAGGCAGGTACCTAAAACTCAAATGAAGTAACATTTTTTTTTTGACCACAGGAACTCTGGTCCCAAGAGTGTAGCCACATTGTTTCTTTACCTTTGTATTGGATTGGCCAAAAAGTCTGTAAGATGTTACGGAAAAACTCACACAAACTTTTTGGCCAACCCAATACATCCTCTTGCTGGTTGGCCTGGGAGATGGACACAGTCATAGTAATTATGCAGCAGTGTGGGGAATCTAAAGCCCTGGCATTTTAGCCAAAGGACCATGAAAGGTGCTCCTGTGAGATAGAGGAGTCAGGGACATCACAGAGAGGAGGCAGCTCAGGAAAATAATTCCAGAAAGTTATATATGAACACTTGGGGTCAGTCACAAGTTGTGCACACTTAAATCTGACTCTAATAAGCATATCAAAGACTTTCAGAACTAAATTGTGGGGTAACCATTTTCCAGATGCTAGACTGCTACTGGGTGGAGCACACAAAAGACAGGTTCAGATAGCACATTTTGTAAAGGCTTCAAAAACTGCACTGACTTTGAAATTACAGCCCACAGACAGCAACTAGAAATTTGTAGCCAGAATCTAACAGGATCAATAACTACTGAAAAAAAAATTACAAACAATATTCTTCATAATATTTAAACAAAACAAAATCATAATATTAAAAATGTTCAGGATAAAATCCTAAAATCACTTAACTTACAGAGAAATAAAATCTCAATATCACACAAAAAAAATGGCAATCAACAGGCACCAAAATTGAGATGGCAAAATGTAGAAATTATCAGAGAAAGACATTAAAGTAGATATTGTAATTGTATTCCAAAAGTAATGCCAGGCTTCCCTGGTGGCGCAGTGGTTGAGAGTCCGCCTGCCGATGCAGGGGACACGGGTTCATGCCCCGGTCCGGGAAGATCCCACATGCCGCGGAGCTGCTGGACCCATGAGCCATGGCCGCTGAGCCTGCGTGTCCAGAGCCCGTGCTCTGCAAGGGGAGAGGCCACAACAGTGAGAGGCCCGCGTACCACAAAAAAAAAAAAAAAAAAAAAAAAAAAAAATAATGCCAAACACTCTTGAAACGAATGGAAAGACAGAAAGTCTCAATAGAAGACATAAAAACAGAACCAAAGGCAAACTTTAGACCTGAAAAACACAACAACAAAAACTAAAAACTCACTGGATGCATTCAAGAACTAAATGGAGATGAAAGAGTCAGTAAATGTGAACATAGATCAATAGAAAGTATCCAATCTAAAAAAAGATTGAAAAAACAATGAACAGAGTTTTGGGGATCTGCGAGACAATACCAAAATGTTGTTCAGTATCACTGATGTCCCAGAAGGATAACAGAAGGAGTATGGTTCAGAAAAACTGTTTTAAGAAGTAATGACTGAATACTTTACAAATCTGACCAAAGACATGAACTTAGAGATTTATGATGCTCAGTGAAACCTAATAGGATAAATGCAAAGAAATCCATGCCCAGAAACACCCTAATCAAACTCCTGAAAACAAATGACAAGCAAAACATCTTGAAAGCGCCCCTGCCAAATGAAACATTGCATGCATATACAGAGACAATTCGAATGGCAGCAGATTTCTTATCAAAATCCAGAGGGTGGTAGTCTGAAAGCAGTAGGGCATTTTTAAAGTGCTGAAAGAAAACTGTCAACTGAGAATTCTTTATCCAGTGAAATTATCCTTCAGGAATGGAGGAAAAATAGATATTCTCAGATGAAGAAAAACTAGAGAATTTGTTGCCAGCAGCAATACTCTTAAAAAAAGGCAAAACGGAGTTATTCAGATTAAAGAAAAATGTCACTGCAGGGCAACTTGGAATGTCAGCAATGAAGGAAGAGGAACAGAAACAGTAAACGTTAGGGTAAACATAACAGACAAATATCCCCTCTTAGCTTTTTAAATTATGTATGATGATTAAAAGCAAATATTATAACAGTCTGATAGGGTTTTCAATATATGTAGATGTAATACATATTACAACTACAATATAAATAGGGGAAGGTAAAAGGACCTACAAGGTAGTAAAGTTCCAATATTCCACTTGAAGTGTAAAATATTAATTCTAAGTGTACTGTAAAAAGTTAACTAGGTATATTTTAATCCTTAGATCAACCAATAACAAAAAATTACAAAGAGATATAGTAAAATACTCAACATACAAACTAAAATGGAATACTAAAACATATTCTAATAATTCAATAGAAGGCAGGAAAGGGAAAGAATGAAAAAACAAAAGGAACGAATAGGAAAACATGATATCATTGTAGCCTAAATCCAAAAATATCAATAATTATATTTAATTTAAATTGAACACACCAATTAAAAACCAAGGTTTTCATAATGAATTTTTAAAATCCCAGACCCAGCTACATGGTATCTACAAGAAACTCTCTCTCTATACATCTTTTCCATCCTTTCCAAAGGATGGAAAAACATGTACCATGCAAACACTAACCACTAACCAGAATGATATAGAAGAACTGAACAAAATCATCCATCAACTGGATTTAGTTGACATTTGTAGGACACTCCACCCAACAAGAGCAGAATACATATTCTTTTGAAGTACACATGGAACACTCTCAAGATTGGCCATCTCTTGGTCAAAAAAACATCTTAACAAATTCAAGGGAATTGAATCATACAAAGTATACTGTCTGCTCATTAGGGAATTAAACTAGAAATCAATAATAGAAAGATAACTGAAAAATCTCCAAATACTTGGAAATTAAAAAACATACTTTTTTTGTTGAAGTATAGTTGATTTACAATATTATTAGTTTCAGGTGTACAGCATAATGATTAACTATTTTTACAGATCATTTTCTTTATCCATTCATCTGTTGATGGACACTTGGGTTGCTTCCATAACTTATCTATTGTAAACAGTGCTGCTATAGACATTGGGGTGCATGTATCTTCAAATCAGTGTTTTTGTTTTGGTAGTTACATTAATCGGTATGTGTGAAAACTCACAGAAGCGTAGACCAAAAAAAAACAAGTCAATTTTACTGTATGTAAACTTTAAAATAATAATAAATGAATCTGAATATCTTACTTCATTTGTTCATAATTCAATGTGTGACACTGGAAACAAACTGTAGCCATTTTAATGCATCAATTTCCCTAGCTTAGAGTTCTAAAAAATTATTTTGTATTGTTGCACTTATAGGATTAATGAGATAACGTTTGTGAAATGCTTTGAGCTCCTTAAAAGGAAGTTGCTATGCAAATATAAAGTGTTGCTATATCATTACCCAGGCACTATTTTTTTCTTTTGCTTATATGATGAAGTTTATGATCAGCTTCATTTTTCACATTATTTTTAATGAATTGTAACAATAAAATGTGGTAGCCAAGATACAAAATGAAACACATGTGTTAATGAGGCTAAAACTTTGTAATTAGAATTTGAAATATCAGTCTGTCTAAAGATAATTGGCTCTAATGATTATTTCTCTATGTACACAAGCCACAGTTTTATGATGTCCAAGTGTGACTTATTCTGCAGTTTTGCCTACAGAGCATACTTCAAGTCACTATCTCCTCTGAGATGTTCTTTGTTTATCTGGGTGCCTGAATAGAGGGAATTAAGAATGACGAAAAAATTCACATCTGATGGAAAGAGTACTCTGTCTTCGAAAGGGAGTAATGAAAGTGTAGTCAGTTTAATTTTAGACTCTACTCGTATTACTTATTTTTTTTAAAAAAAGCCTTTTAATCTCATTATGAACATAAGCATGACTTAATATTTAAATCCTTGGACTCCAAACAAAATTTTTATGCTCGTATTACTTATTTTTTTTAAAAAAAGCCTTTTAATCTCATTATGAACATAAGCATTACTTAATATTTAAATTCTTGGACTCCAAACAAAATTTTTATTTTACTTTCTTAAGTGTAAAATAGGGATTCCACAATTCCCCTTGACAAAATAACCAATAGCTTCCTATATACTTTGGGACAAAGTGTGAATTCTTCTTCCTAGTTTTTGAGGCCTTTGTTAGTACTGCTCTAATTAACCTGGACAATGTTATTTCCTGGATCTACCTCCATATTAACCCTCTACTTCATCAAGAGCTTTTCCTTTGTTCAATTCATTCTTACTTCTTTATCCTTCCTCAAGTGATTCCTCTTGCTCCTCTGCCTCCATCTAGAGGGCTGAAAGCACCCACAATGAACCCAGTTTTTTGGAGATTTTGCAGGAGACCTATATATAGGTCACATTCAGGTATTTGCTTCTAATAACCCATGTCTCTATGGAAGGTAGTAGAATGCAGTAGTCAACCAATACGAGACAGTTATCCACTTTCAAGAGTGGAGACAAAATTATGAGAGAAAATAAAAATAATCTATTTGGATCTCCTTGAAAATTGAGATCACTAAGTGTCCAAAGCTCAAGTAAAGCGTAACCTCAGTTCTCAGACCAAAACAAGTTGAATATTTCAAAAGGAAAAGATCCAAGGGTTTCAGGTTTATTAAAAAATAGTATAAAACATGAAGATCCTTTCATTTCCCAGAAAAAATCAATCTTAATTCAAAATCTTACCATTTCATTCAAGGTACAGAAAGAAGTTTTGAGGCAAATGTTCACGCTTTTCAACAGAAAGTAGCTGGTAGCCCAGATTCATTTAAAGAAACTGTCACTGTCAAAAGTCCCTAGACATAATCTATGACACAAATGAGGTCCAGGGAAGGATGTGACTTTTCCTCTTTCAAAACAGAATTTGCCCCCAGAGAATTAGAAAACATATGCATCACTGACATCTTGCTGACATTCAACTTAAACCATGCTTTCATGAAATCTATGAATTAGAAGGTAAGTTAGAAGTCAGCTTGCCCAGCTTCTTGTCTTGCTATAGAAACAAGAAATGAACTTCAAAGAGGTGAAAATTGTTTCTGTCTAAGCCCTGACATTCATATATGTGGTTCAGAAATCTGTGGAATACATGGAATTCTTACTGAATAGTACTTTATTAATTTTTAGATCCCACAGCTTTTGTAACACTAAGTAATTTGAATTCATCTTGCAGGTAACTGGCAGCAGAGTCTTTGAAGATTTCAGAACCTATGAGTACAATGATTAAAGCAATTTGGGGGACGGTAGATCTAGCAGAGGTGTGTAGAGTAGATGATACGGAGAGGAATCTGAAGGAGAAGATTTCACTTAGAAAACATTACATTGCAGCTGATTTGAAAGTAAATTGATAATAGTGATTTTTAGATGTGTTGAAATTAAGTCATGGGGTGGGAACCTCTAGATAGATATAGATTATGGAGATTATCTATAGATTTATAGAGAGATGTAACTGGAATGTTGAGAGTTTGACGTGGTCAATATGGATTTGGGAATGTTAGCTAAAGTAACAGTTGAATTCATGCAAATAAGTCATATCAAAAGAAGAAAATATTGAAAGAGAAAAATAATAAAACCTTGGGAAATGCAGATAGAGGTAGGAGAGAGGAGGAAGTTAACATCTGTTGAGCTGTAACATATGCCAGCAATTTGGCTAAGAAATTTAAATACTTATCTTAGTTATCCCACCTGCACTCTGAAACATACATCATTGCCATTCTACTTTCGAGTAGACAGAGAGACTTTAGAGGAACTTGTCTAAATTCACTAAACAAGGAATGGAGTTGGGATTTGGATTCAGGCTTCTTAAGCTTCAGAATTCAGGCCTTTCCCGTAGCCCATCAAAACAAATGGAGGCAGGACACCAGAGATGGAAGTTAGAGGGAATATGGGCAGTAACCACATCTGTCTTTTCATCTGCTATATTCCCAGCACATAGAAAGTGGTCAAAAATAGTTGCTGAATGATTAAAGAATAATAATTATCACTGATTGATGGATGTCTCAGATCAAGGATGCACTAAAGAGTTTTATATGCATTATCCTGTTCAATCTCTCAAAATACCCCAATAAGAGATTACAATGTTTTCATGGTCACCCAGAATTCAAGACAAAGTTAGTCTGTCTCTTCATTTGGGTTTCTAACCTCTATGTTACCTTGAGAAAATCCATCAATTTTGAGTTTAAAGCCACTGATGACTCATGTGAGAAGAGATTCATTGATGACAAAAATGAACATTTTATTCCATGGAATATAAATACAGAAGCCGAAGAAAAAGGAGTGAGGAATTTTCCAGAGAAATAAAAGACAGTAATTAGATGTTTGCTAGAAGAAGGAAGGCCCAACTTGATTTGTTTAGGTTTTGTTGGAGGTGGGAAGCTGAACTTGTTTTAAGTCAAAAGATAATTTGTTGATGGATACCAAACAGAGCAAGGTTAATTGGGGGCTGTGTTCTGTCTGAAAAAAGGCAAGAAAGAATCAGAAGAGTTCAGGTAGGAGGGTTACTCAGCCTTTGAGAAGATTTAAAAAAGATTCTTTCTCTGAACCTGCAAGAAAAGTTCAGAGCTGGGAGAAAGAAAAACAAGTCAAACCAAAGGGACAAAGGAGCAAAGAAGCTGGAGGTGCTGAGGAAAACATGCAAAATAGCTACCACTAGTGCCAACCCTTTCTCTTTCGAAAAACAATTTGGAACATTCTCCTCAAGCAGCATGCTGCTGTTAGCTGAGGTTAGTGTTAAGGGTTTGAAGGTTCATGCAGGCCCCACCCACACCCACTCATCCCTTATTGTGGAGATAGGGAATATTTTTATCCACTTGAGTAGCGGGAGTCATGTTGTTCGGACACGCAGAGCCTTAAATGAGGGAGAAATAGATTAAGTGAAAATTTTAAATGAGACATTTCAATTTCACATATAATTGAAATTTAATTACCTGATAGTTTATTTTTGCTCATCATAAGAAGTCTGAATAAATGAGAAAAATTTGGATTCTCTGAATATTTTCTCCTAATGTATCTCTCTTTTTATTTATAATAGATTATATATGTTTTCAGGGTGTTTGTTTAAAGTCCTATGGACATTCTTAAAGTGAGGTTAATATTAACTCTGAAGACTTTCATAATAGGGGAATGAGAAGCTCAGCAAATCTTTTCCCAAAGAGCAATAATACACCTAGCAAATTTTCCCAAAACAACCATTTTAAGACCATGGAAATTGGCCAAGGGCATACAATGAACTGATAAGCATTTATTCAGGAAAAACTAACCAACCCTTACTAAGAACAATGGGAGTCTGTGGCCTTTTAGCTTGCTCCCCTCCTCCCCTCTCCCCTTGACTCTGTGGCAAGGGAGTTCTACCAGGGTGGGGAAGGCTGGGAAAAACCAGGGGTCTTACTGACAGCAGATGGCTGACTTGATTTGGAGCAGAACATGGAAAACCCACTTCTAGAGTTATTGTCAAAAACAATAGCAATCTCATCATGAACAAACATTTAAGGACAACATTACAGCTATCCTGAGGTTGTAATACAGATTGGGATAATGAACAGATTGGTAGAACAGCCAGAAATTTACTAGGAAGATAGAGGAGGTTTTCACATACCCCTCATGGCTCAAAAGCTATGTGTATGTACAAAGGTGTATACACACAGAAGATCTGAGCCTTAGGCATCTACTTTTCACCTGAGTGAAAGACCTTGCACACAGAGAGAATAAAAGCATCTCAGGGAAAGAAACTTATTAACTGCTTGAACCTAACCCACACTTTGATTCACCAGCAAAGGACAGAAGTCTAACTGGCTCAAGGTGCTTAAACACAATCTCTGAACTATCACTGACCACTAACCTATGCTGTCCTAGATGTGGCATCTAGGAAGCCAGTCTTAAAAATAAAAATAAACAAACTAAAGCTGAGCAGAGACATAAGCAGATGCGTACTTCAGGGAAGACAGTTTCTAGAGTATTAATCCTGATAAGTTACTGAACAAACAAAAGCAACAACAATAACTATGATGGGGATGATAAGAGATGAGTCACAATACAGAGTGGCTACAATATGTTAGTTAAAATCCATAATTTTGACAGGAAAAGAAAGAGGAAAGTGTGATGCATACACAGGATAAAAAAGCATTCAATGGAAACTGTCTCTGGTGGGGTAGAGGATGGGAGAGAGGGCCCAGAAATTGGACTTAACAATGGCTTCAAAGTAGCTATTACAAACATGTTCAAAGAACTCAGGGAAACCACATTTAAAGAATTGGAGGAAAGTATGATAATGACTCAACTAATAGAAAATACTTTTTAGAAAGATGAGCATAACAAAAAATAACCAGAGAGAAAATTTACATTTGGAAAAAAAGTAAAATAAAAAACTCACTGGAGAGGCTCAACATCAGATTTGATTTGGCAAAAGAAAGAATAAGTGAACTTGAAGATAAATCAGTACAGATTATCCAATCTGAAGAACAGAAAGAAAATGAAAACAAAAACAAAACAAAACAAAAACAGAGTTTCAGAGACCTGTAAAACTCACCAAGCACACCAACTTATATGTAATGAGAGTCCCAGACAGAAAGGAGAGAGATAGAAGGGCAGAAAAGTATTTGAAGAAACAATGGTCTGAGTTTTCCCAATTGTATGAAAAAAATTATCTACACATCTAAGAAGCATAAGCTCAAATAGGATAAAAACAAAGAAATCCACACCTAGATACATGATCTTAAACTGCTGAAAGACAAAGAGAAAATACTGAAAGCAGAAAGAGAAAAATAATTCATCACATATAAGGGAACCACAATACGATTAAAGGCGACTTCTCATCAGAAACAATAGAGGCTAAAAAGCAGTAGGATGAAAGAAAAAAACAAAGAACAAAAAACCCCATGAACCAAGAATTCTATATCCAGCAAAACCTTCCTTCAAAAATAAATGTGAAATAAAGGCATTCACAAGATATGCAAAGACTGAGAGAACTTGTTGCTAGCAGACATGTCTTAAAGAAATCCTCAAGAAAGTCATTCAGGCAGAAAGGAAATGACTCTAGATAGTACCCTGAATTCACATGAAGAAATAAAGAGCAATGGAAAAGGTAGGTACATATAAAAGACGGTATATTTTTTTACCTTTCTTTTCTCAACTGATTTAAAGGATAATTGTATAAAATGATAATTACAAAAAATTGGGTTATAACATATAAATCTACAACATATATGATAATAACATCACAAATTAGGGTGGAGGGAATGGAGCTATATTGGAGCACAGTTTGTATATTTCACCAGAATTTAGTTATTACTGATGTGAAGTAGACTGTGATAAGAACAGATACATATTAAAATCTCTAGAGCAATCACTAAAAAATAACTTAAAAATAGTAAAAAATCCAACAAAAGAATTAAAATGTTACATTAATAATAACTATCTAACAAAAAAGAAGGTAATTAAAGAGGAGCAGGGGAACAAGAAAGACATGAGACATGTCAAATGCATGGTAAAAGGATAAACAGGAGTTAACAAGGCAAGAGGGTAGGGTGGAGAGGACACCCCACATTTTCTGAGTGTTTCAGACAATGTGAAAAGACTGAGATGAAAGAGCCTGTTCCCTTTTGGCAACTAAAAGCAGTTGGCCCTTCTCCATGGGCCTCAGTGTATCTTCAGAGGAACCAGTATTTGGTTCCTTAAAACAGGTTTAAACAGTCTGTAAAATGTAATCACTTCATAGAGGTAGTCAAACTTAACACTGACTGGATAATGGATGCAAAGAGGAGACAGATGGCTTTCTTATTCTCACTGCTGTACTTATTGTACACATTCAGTACAATGGCTGACCATATATTTTTAAAAAGTCTCCATGAGAGTGAGTATTCACTAAACTCAAAGATTCTTTAGGGCTAATGGATAAATCGAAAGCATCACTGATCAAAATATTTTTCTAAGCACTGTCCTCTTGCTCAGGCCAGAAGCAAGAATAGTGGGAGTTTGCTGTAGTGGTTCTGGATATATAGAGATCAGCAAATTTATGACATCTTGAATAGACTGATAATGTCGTTTAAGGAATAGCGCCACTGCAACAATGACAGAGGACACATCCTCCCTAAATCATGCGTCAGTCATTTCTCTCATCTTTGTCAGAATCAGAAGATTCTTCTGTATCAAAAATGTTGCTCTGCCTCTTGTATTAAACACAGACTACTGCCCATGTCATTAAACACAATGATATACCACTGATGTGAAGTGTGGACAACTGCATTGATGATATTTAGCATAAAAAGTGGGTGCTGGTTCAGTGAAATTGGATTCTTTGCAGTATCAACTGATATTTTGGATGGAAGAAAGTGGCATGACTTTCAGCGGCCCATTTTTTTTTCTCAACATTAGCAGTTACTTACTCTTTCCTTTGCTTGAATAAGTTGTGTCGGTAGCATGGCCACACAGATATCCTTTTGACATGCTACTCTGAATGTAACAGAAAGAGTAATGTTTGTTACAAACTGCTGGAATAGTTGGTAAGGCTGCCCCCCAAAAAGCTGAAACCATTATTCCTCCATAATATTTTCTACTATTGTCTACTTCATTCCTGAACTTACTTCTTCCATTGAGTTCTATAATATTACTTTATGTAATTCTATCTTTAAATATTCCTTTTCAATTTTCCTTTTTTTCTGATTGAACCATTCATGTTGATATTTCTCAGGTTTGTGTCCTATGATCATTCTTTCTCATTCCACCCCCAAGGACCTGAGTCATTCTAATCAACTTGTGGTGAGTTATTGACTCCCAAATCTGTACCTTCAACTCCAGAATTCTTCCCTAAACTCTACACACATATCTAAATATCTTCAGGATATCTCAAACTTGATGTCTAACAGGAACTTTATATTCAACATGTTCAAATGTGAACTTACCCTTTTTAAGGCTATAATTCCTTTTGATTAATAGTTCCATCATTCATCTGAGCTAAAACCTAGGATTCACTCTGGACTCCTTTAAATTCCACATTCAACTAGTAACCAAGTCCCGCTGATTCCACCCATCAACATCTCTTATATATACCTCCCCACCTAGTTTCCTATTTACTCCTGCCTTAGTTCATGCCCTCATCATCCCCGATGTGTTATTACAATAGTTTACCTGGTCTTTTGGCTCACCCCTGCCCTGGCTTCAATCCAGACTCTGTCTTGCTGGCAGTGAACTTGTTGATGCTGATTATTCTTCTGCTTAAAAAGTCTGAATGATTTCCTCAGATTTAACACAGAATAAATTCCAAATCCCTTAAAATAATACAAAATAGTAATTAACCATTGGAAAGATCAACTATTTTCCTCCCATCCCTCCAAGTGCAAATATTGTCTGTTGTCTTAACATAATTATGTAACATATTCAAGTGGCTTACAACACAAAAAATTCTTCCAAACCTTTATTACAAATTTTTTTCTGTTATATAGTAACAGTAATACATGATAATTCACTGTCATCCTGCTACAAAGAAAAACAGCCCACAATTATCCACTCCACACACCTGCAGTCTGTTAAGTCCAATACTAGTTTTGTCTTCCCCAGGCTACAGAACTTTACTTAAGTTGGCTTTCTCTTCAGGAGTTTTCCAGTATTGATGTGTTATTATAGTTCACCTCAGAATCTTCTTTTTTAGAAAGAAATTATTAGAGTCATTATTCTAATAAATCAGGAGGCTACACTGAGATTGCTGTTTGTAATATTCTTATGTCTCCAAGTATTCTGTTTGGCTTTGTTCATTCTTCTCCTTTCTACTGGAAACTAGATGACACGCGAGACAGAAAGGTTTCAGTATACTCGGAAACATACTTTTGTGGCTGCAGACTAGACAAAGCTAAGTTCTAGGCCCTGAGACTTTCTCTGGTCTTTTTGAGAAGATACCCCTGCTCTTATTTGGCCAGAGAACATTAGCATGGATCACAAATGAAAATAATTCAGTCGGATGGACACATATTTTGCCAAGAATATTTATTTGTTATTGTTGAAAAATACACATAGGCAAAAGGTTGATTAGCTGCTGATTTTCCATAGTACAGCAGGGTATTGTAAGAAAGGAGAAAATAAACCTGTTCTATACATGGCAGTTACATTTCTAAGGCATTTAGGCTTAAAAAGTAGTAGGTGCACCTAGGCCCATTTACTTGAGTTTAAATATTCTGAGGCACACCAGGCAGGCAAAGGATTTGAAACTATACAGTAAAACCGTTTCATGCATTTGTGTCTTAGGATTGCATATCCATCCCCCCGAGCCCCCAGTCCGCATCATTCATTTTTTCCACATGAGTTTTGGAGTTGTTCATAGAACACTGGTAATAATCTACTCTTCAAGAGTTTGCTTATAGTGACAACACCAATGGGACACACAGAACAGAACTACTTCATGGACAGGTTCTGTAGACTCTTACCAAATTGAGGCTCCAGTAAGAAAAACACCGATTTGCAAAGGCACAGTGGAGACAGGTTTAATGCATTAAATATAACATGAATCATTCACAATAACAAGTTTAGTGTTTCAGCGAACTTTTGTTAATACAACACAGTTGGTCACACAAGATACAAATGCTTCTGTTGATCTGTCTTGGCAACTCAGATACGTCAACAGTGCTAACAGTTTAACAGCTTTGTTCTCATCTGACAGAAAATAATGGCAGTTCTGCAAGGCAAATGTTAAACCTGACCGTATGTATTTATTAATTCCACAGTGTTTTGACAGATTATAGGGGATGGAACTCAGAGGATGCTGACACGCTCACTGAGGGCTTTCATCTCTGTTTCTTCGGTCTCAGGACTGTCACTGTGGCCAGTGCTTGGATCGATCAGGTGTGGGGGGTACTTCAGCCCCTGCTCGCCGGCGTACTGCTCCCACCTTGAGTCATCACTCTCATGCGTGATGTAGCGTTCCCCGATTTTGCATTCCAGCTCTCGTAAATCTAACCAGGTCTGATAATCCTGAGGAAGAAAGTGCAAAATATTACCATAGATATGATTAAAACTCATTTAAACACTCTTTCATTGTTGTCAGCTCCCACAACATATATGTTACCCTTTTTTCTTCCACTCCCACCGTGCTATGTCTTTCATCAGGCACCCTGAGGTGACAGCATCAGCACCAAAGCCATCCTATTTACCTGAACTGTGCAAATGCATACTGTTTACAGGATATCAGGCACCAGAAGGTGGGCAATTAATATTTGCAGTCAAACAAAGCAGAATGTTGGTATTCCTTTGGAATTTAATGCCTACAAATAATCCTTCAGTATTTCAGAGGATCGTTTTTCTAAACTTCTAAGTTCAGTGTGAAAATAAAATATTTAAGAGAGAACAAACACATGCATATGCTTTACATCTACCATGCATTTCTTTTATAAGTATTGCCTTGGATTTAAATATACAGCTTCCAAACAAGTACAGTGCATGACCAGGTGGGCATCTACTTGGATATTTATCAGGATTGCACATACAGATGCCTTTGAAATCTGGTCCTTGGAGTTTCATTTTGACCCTTCTTTTTTTGTCTTTTGTTTTTGGTGTGTGTGTATGTGTGTGGTATGGTGTGTTTCTCCCTTATCCAATTTTCCTGGTAGAGAAAGAGGTTTAGAAATACTAAATTGTTATTAAATCCTATGAAGTTGCATGCATTTTGGCAAACAAACTGGTATTATAATTATACTTTAAAAAATATGACAAAAGATTTTTATATATAGTATCAGAATCTTAAATACTTAGAAGCTTATTCAACTGAGAAAATATCCAGTGATTGATTTTTACCTGTAACCAAGGGTGACTCAAGGTCTTATCCACGCTATAGCGCTTTCTCATTTTTACTTGCAGCAAGTTATTGATAAGATCAATGGCTGAAAAAAATTTTTATTGGTAAAAATAGATGACATATCTGGAACATATGCATAATTCATTTATAGTTTATTCCACATCTGCTATTTCATACAGTTAAATGCAACACAGTGATAATAGATACTAGAACCTTAAGAAAATTCCCCTTGAGAATTCTAAAACCTTGGCCTTAATTTAATTTTAGATGCAAAAAAATGAATCGGAAATAATTGTAGAGGAAGGAGTATGAGTTCTTTGTGAGTATGATGTGAATTTCTCTTAGTCTAGTTTCTAATACATTTTTCTGAAGTAGGAGTTTTGTTCAAATATACATCATTTAAATATGTGTAGCACTAATGGCAGGATAAAACTAATATTCAAGAGAAAGCATTTACTAATTTTGTTACAAAATGTGTTTAAAGTTTGAATACACATAATGGGCTCCGTAGTCTTGAATTAAGTGACAGACATCTGGATGCCACATTTAAAAGGAAGAAAATAAAGCAGAACATAGGCCATGACTCATGATAAACTTAGAGCCTAAAAACCAATGGCCCAGTGGTGAAACACTTTTGTCTCTTTCTCTTTACTTTTAAAAATAATCCATGGGGCTTCCCTGGTGGCGCAGTGGTTGAGAGTCTGCCTGCCGATGCGGGGGACGCGGGTTCGTGCCCCGGTCCGGGAGGATCCCGCGTGCTGCGGGGCGGCTGGGCCCGTGAACCGTGGCCGCTGGGCCTGCGGGTCCGGGGCCTGTGCTCCGCAACGGGAGAGGCCGCAGCGGTGAGAGGCCTGCGTACCGCAAACAAAAAAACAAGACAAACAAATAAAAAAAACTATGAATTGGAATTATATCAGCCTTCATTGCTTTCGTAGGGAAGACAGGTAATCAACTTGTCTAACAATAATTCTTCTAAGAGGTTAGAATCACAAACCATCCAGCCTCATACTTTGCCTCTGACTGGGACTTCAACAGAGTGTAATTTAGGAAAAAAAGTGATTCTTCTAGTTATCTAGTCTACAAAGCATCTTACCCAGAGTACCATGTAACAGAGTTCTCACTCACCTTTCTGAAAACTATTATTTTCAGCCTATACCGTTAATTGTTCACTATTTATTAAATTCATTACCTCATGCTTCCCATTCATTCTTGGAATGACTTCCCATTTCTTTCTTTCCTGTTAGCATTTTCTTCCCCAAAAGAACTTGGTGAAATCTGCCAAACTAATGAAAGCATTCACATTCCACCAAAGAGTCCATTCCCTCCCTTAATCAACCCTGGTCATTAAGTTTCTTGAGAGATGGATCTTTCTATCAAAAACCTTTAACAGGTATCTGATAAAGATGCAAATTAACTCCCCAACTTCCTCAACCATCAAGTCCTGAATGAGGGGGCTTTGACTCCATTGTTTGGTCTACATCAGTCTGTGTGGTTCTGAAAATACAGTGTCACAGGAGTCCTGAGGCCACCTGGAACAAAGATCACTTTATTCCCTCAGAAGGAATCAGAATCCTTCTCGTTATCAGGCAAAGAGAAATGATTTTTACAGGCTTTTGGTAATCTAGAATTGTATCACTTTGATACTAATATTCCAAGTATTTGCCTGCATGGAAGGACTGTAGAATCAAACATCTAAGAATTGCTTGATTGGAGAAAGTAAATGTAATAGCACATGTTTAAATGCTGTCTATGCCCCTACACCCTTGCCTTCGCTAGGATACCTTAGGAAACACAGTATTTAGTACAATTTCAAATTCCAAGCATGTGTTCTCAGAGGGCTTTTGAAAGTATAGTTCTCTCAGTGAACTGTGTATTGGGCATGGGCTTTAAAACATCCATTCACATGATTTACTCACTGGTGTGTAAAGTGCACCTTCCATTCTTGCTGCTGTGAAGTCACACAGCAAAAATGGAGAATAAGGGGAGACGGGAGAATGCATGTGCTACCGTAAGCATGCCGCAAGCATTATGCTTCCCCACACACTGCAGGGAATAAAGACATGTTATTAATTCACTCCTTCTGCTTTGAATTCTATAATTAGGAAGGTAGGAGTACAGCAACTCGACAAAAAGTCTGGTTTGTGCCCAAATGAGCCCCAACAGTGAATCACACTGCCTAATGGGGAAGGAAGTACGGCCAGGGGAGAAACTAGATGTGTCTGAAGGGAATGGAATATGTGAAGATGAAAAAATTGCCCTGCTGAATGAAGCATATAATCACAAGTCTCACTACAGCCACAGTACACAGCTGACCTGAATAAGCACAGCAAGCCAATGACAAGTACCTCCGAGAGAAAATAGTTTAGGACCTAAGGAGAGAATTAGCGGGAGTGTGTGTGTGTGTGTGTGTGTGGGTGTGGGTGTGGGTGGTGTGGGTGTGGGTGTATCTGTGTATTTATAAATATATTTCATGGCTCTTGATAGCAGAAAACAGAAATAATTAACTATTAAATGTTGGACACTGTAGTTAAATATTGGGAACCCGGTGTTACTGAGAAAATAGGTTCATCATAGTGTTTGAGACTTCCATTCTACTGGTCACTGTTTCTGGAACTCCTAAAACATCCTTTTCGTTAATCAAGGCTCATACAACCCAGCATTAAATATACCATCCAAAATGCCTTTCACTAAGCTCACTTTTAAAAAGAGATTCTACTGTTGTTTTTTTTTTACAATATTCTTTATATTGACCATGTATATATCGCATATACGTATCATTCATCTGTTCATTCACCAAATATTCCTTAAGGAATTACTGTTGGCAATGACATTGGGAATAAAAAAAGGTAATGATAAAGCCCTGAAAAGCTCCCAATCTAATTGCAAAGGCAAAATATGCACACGTGTGTGCGCGTGCGCACACACACACACACACACACACACACACAACATGACAAAATGCACCATTTACTCAGCAATGGGAGAGGCCACAGCAGTGAGAGGCCCACATACCGCAAAAAAAAAAAAAAAAAAAAAAAAATGCACCATTTAAAATCTTTGACCTTTAATTAATATCCTACTCAAAGAAAAAAATGTTTTCTTTAGCGCTCCCTAAATATAAGTAGCTAGGGTCCTAGTGACTAACTGCAGTAGTCCAATCTATTTCACATCTCAACGGTGTTGCAGGATACCAGTGACAAGAATTCTTTTCTCCTATGTTGTGCCCAAAGTTGTCTTTTTATAACTTACCCACATTAATCCTATTTATGCTGTAGATGCAATGGAGAACTTGACTATTCTATATGACAGCTTTTTATGTTCACTAGCTCTTTTTCAATGTCCCTGTTCACAATGGACCAGAATTTTCCTCACAATTAACTGACAACTTAATTGTGATATTATTCATATAGCCTAGGATGGAAGGTTTTGCTTTTTTAAAAAAATTTCACATTCATATTCTTAGGTACTCCTAACAAACATATGAAAGTAGTTACTTTTTTTTTTTTTTTGCGGTACGCGGGCCTCTCACTGCCGTGGCCTCTCCCTCCGCGGAGCACAGGCCCCGGACGCGCAGGCTCAGCGGCCATGGCTCACGGGGCCAGCCGCTCCGTGGCATGTGAGATCTTCCCGGACTGGGGCACGAACCCGCGTCCCCTGCATCGGCAGGTGGACTCTCAACCACTGCGCCACCAGGGAAGCCCCAGTAGTTACTATTTGAATCTCTATTTTATATAAAAGGAAAAACTGAAACTTCAAAAGGTCATATAACTTGGTCGAAGTCAGACAGTTCCCAGGTAACAGTTGAGGTTGAAACCCAGGGTAACTGGCTCCAAAGCCCATGCTCTTAAATACTATGGCATGCAGTAGCCACATCATCCATTAGCTCATTATTATTAACCGATAATCTCAAAAACTAATTAAATTTAGAAAATTTCCAATAATGAACATTAAATTCTTCTTAGTCATGTTTCCACCATACTTTTATGTACATAAGTGCCTGGATTGATCTATCTATCTATCTATCTATCTTTGTGACCTTAGCTCAACATTTCAGCAAAGACTATTCTGAATGTGATGTGATCTCTCCTAACGAAGGGACTAATCCTCTAGCTTTCCACCACTTCCCAACTGAGTAAGCCTATCTGCTATGTATTAATCAAATTACTAGGAACCTTTTTTCAGGATAAGGCTTAAACATAGGACTTGATGACTCTCCAATAGATTACACGTCCAACTGCCATGCCTATTAATTATTCTTTGAACACACTCATAAATGAGCAATGTTTCATCCTAGGATATCCCATTCAGTCCATATGTTATCTTCTTCTCCAAAGGCTACTGTGGGAGATTTTTTTCTAATGTTTTATTATAGTTAAGAAACATAAGTCCTTGGTATTACTCATTCTACCTATCTGGCAGTAGGTATCTTATTGAAAAAGAATGCAATTATTCTGGAGTAATAGATTCTAAGTAAACTAATATTGACTAGTATTGGTTTTTAGTCATTTCCTTCTCAGTACCAGGATTTGTTTCTAAATATTTGCAAACTATTCATTTAATCATTCATTCTAGGATTTTGACAAGGACAAATATTAAGCTTCTTCTTGAATGATTACAGAATCCATTCTTTCCCCCTTTTAGAAATTCAGAAAACCCTGGCCTGTCTTAAGTATTCTGGTATCTCTCTCATTTTATCCATGATTTACTAATTACCCACAATGGCTCTAGGAGCACCTCTGTTAGCCTCTTCAATATGCAGTAAGTCCTGTTCCGAACATCAGTCATAGTTTACAGCTGCCATTGAGTGCACTCTTGTGATACCACTATTTCCCCCCTAGGTACGAGTTCCCAGCTGAGACTGCTATGGGTAACCCTCAAATGTAAAGGATCCAAGTTAAGGGAGGAAGGAAGCCAATAGCAAAGGAGCAAAAGGACTAGTAAAACTGGAGTAGCTACAGCAGTCCCAAGAGAGTCAACAACCAGGAAAAAATTCCAAATGGGATCTCAACTCCAGTTCCAAAACTCAAATCAAGACTCAGAATTCTGACCTAGAGGGAATCTGACAGGGTTTGTCTTTGAAACTGCAGGGTGGCTGGGGGCGGAGAAGGAGAGACAATGGGAAAGACAGATATGAAACTGGGCCATTCTGTGAACTTCTTTCAAAAACAAAGCAAAGGAGAAAGGGACGGTGGTCTGGCTGTGGGAAATAGGAAGTAAGGAAGGGGACTGCAGCAGAATGGGAAGTCAGAAGGAAAGGTGACATGCTGGCATGTCAGCAGAACAGGATACTAGCACCCAAGGCGGAAACTAGAAGGATACAGAAACTCCAGGTTCCCCGGAGCACCAGGAAGATCTGGAGCCCCAGGATAAAGAGATATTTGGGGAAGCAGAGTTTGCCGCAAATTCCTGGTACCCCATACTTCCTTCCATAAATATAGCAAAAAGTACATATCCCAATACCTGCCTTTCATGAGGTCAAGGTTTATTGCTACACAGTGCTGGATTCTCCAGTTTGGGGCAATAAGCAGATGTAATTTAAAACAGCTGTCGTTGTACCTAGGGCCAACGCTGTGCAGGAAAATCCTCCATTCTCTGAGTTATATTTTTTGTTTCACACCCTCCTTTCCTTATTCTCTCAATTTGAAGAGCCGCTTCTCCACCCCCAAAGAAAACAGGAGCAAAATAGGCAGTGGTTAGTTCCTCCTTCTCTTTGCAGTAAATATGATGGCAACTTTTTCAGAGAGTGGTAGGATTATTTTCTGATTCTACTTGCCCATTTACTCTGAGAGTTAGCCTTTCTAATATTATTCTGAGAGTTCTGTTCTCTTATTCATCCTAAAACTCAATCCCTTCCTTCCATATTTTTAATAAATTGTCTTAAGGCTGAGCTCTCTGAACACCTCAAATAGCTACATTCGGGCAATGTGCGAAGTCTTTCCTTTTTCTTTCTTATTAGAAAATTTTAAACAATTGTATGGTTCAGATTTTTATTTTAAAGAATCCCCTCTCACATAAGCACAGTTTTGTGTTTTCTAAAATGTCTCTGGCCATGGATTTATATTAATGTTTCCTATAAATTAAAATAAGAGCAAAGAAAATCTGTTTTATGACGCTGTTTTTTTTTGCTACAACAAATTCTTGGCTAACAAAGTTACTTTTCCCCTAACTTCCTGTACAGCAATTTCTCTTGTTGCCCCATCAACTGAGAGACTGAAATGTCAGGAAAGTGAAGAGAAAATTTATCAAACTTCTTTTTTTTTTTTACCAGAATGGGACTTTCAGCAGATGCTGGGATAGCTGAAGTTCTGCATAAGTATATATGAACAAAAACAAAATTAAATGGTATACGCAGGTGCTGAGGGCTTTACGTTTTAATATGAAAAGAAACGTTCCATCGGTGTTAATTGTATGGATTCTATTTTCTTAGGGTGTCCAAATTCAGAATCATCTTTGAAATTGTGGAAACTATATTGCAGTCATTCTCCATTTCAAAGCAAATACCATGTGTATGGACAATAGGTTCTTAGTATGCAGAAGGGACATTTGCATGTGTCATAGCTATGGCTAAACTAAACAGCATCCAAAGCTTGGAGAAAATCCTACAGAAAGAATGGAACTGGACATATGTGAAGACATAATAGGACCCTCAGGTCACACCTCTCAGTCATCTTCCATTTTTCATCTCTTTTTGGCCGACAGGCTTGCAGGATCTTAGTTCCCCGATCAGGGATGGAACTTGGGCCCCTGCAGTGAAAGCACTGAGTCTTAACCCCTGGAAATTCCCTCATTTCCCATCTTTCATCTTAGGTACCTGCCTGTCCCCCCATTCTCCCCACTAGATTTTAGCTCTTTTAAGGTCCCACAGATTGTGTATTCATTTTTGCACAATTTCATAAATATTTAAAATCAAATGCATCATTTAATGTATTAGGAAAATGCTTGCTAAATAGCATTTGATAGATTGAATACATTAATTAGAAATTTAAATATCCATTTTCTCAACTCTATGTTTTAATAGCCCCATTATGTGCATATAGTTTGTATATTTTGGCTAAAAATACTCCTGGATGGTAGGACATCACACGTCTACAAACGGATCACAGGATCAATGACTTTCATCAGAAAATCAGAATAATGCTGAGAGGATCTGCAATACAGATCACATTTACTTTACAATGTTTATTTGACACAAGAGAAATTATCTGTGAAACCCTGGGGCTGACCTGTTTTGTCCAGACATGGTAGTTTAGAAAAAATTGTTTTTTTCCGTACTGTCTTTTGTCCAGCTGCAAATTATTGAGGTACAAATTTTCAAATTAGAAACCAGGTCAGAACTATCACTCTAGTGATGGAGTCTTCATCTGTCACTACCGAGCTCCTTGTTTGCTTTTTTCCCTTTCCATTCTGCCTCACTGCCTGTCACCCTGTAGGCTCAGTACTTCTCCCTTTGGCTTGATTCATGCTGATGGTAAGTTATGTGTTTATTTAAAAAATCGTTTTGCAACCCTTCACATTCCAGCTCTCAACCCAGCAAGCTGTTGCCCGGCAACACTAAGTGGGACGCTCCTCTCAGGGGCTGAAACCAGAGGCTGCCGGCAGCAAACAAGGGCGCTGGGAATCATCATCTCACTCGTTCCTGAGTCAATTACCGCAATCCAATGAAGTGCAAGACCTTTAGAGGCTCAAGCAGGGTCTTTCCTTTCCCAGTTCTTTCCTCTGTAGAAAGTTATTCTATCATTGGGTAGTCCTTTGCTTTACATTCAGTTTAATTTCCGCCTGAAGACTAGAAAGACAATCTTGGAAATCATGAATTGTTTAAACACAGCATACAGCAGCCCCCAAACTGATGCCAAATTGATTCAAAATTTAAAGTCTAAATTAAAATATATTTATATTAGTTTAATGAAGTTTGGGGTGAATTTTTTTTTTTCATTTTCACTTTGGAGGGGTTTCTGGTTTTTTTTTTTTTTTTATGCTGATACTCAAGCCAAAGGTCAAGTGAAAAATTGTTAGGGGCCTCCAGGTGTTGGTAGTTTTAGAAGCACCTCAGGTGTTTCTAATATGTGTTCCTAGGGTTCAGAAAGGCTGTGCTAAGCAGTGCGTTTCAGATTTTTACACCCATATGAATAATCTAGGGATCTTAAACTGTAGATTCTGATTAGGTAGGTCTGGGGAGGAGCCTGAGAGTCCCAGGTGGAACCTTAGAGCACATTTTGAATAGCAAAGGACTAGGGGTATGAGAACATTGAAAGTAGTTAAAAACTGGTTTAATGTTGTTCAAAGGGCCCCAGAATAGATGGATATAAACATAGAGAAGGCCCCATCTTGTTCAGTATTCTGGAACGAAGACAATAGAAAGGTTTCAGGATAGCTTCTACTCAGAGGATGCGGACAGGAAGAGCAAACAAGTTGGATTACACAAATAAGTTCCAAGATAACTATATACATATATAGCTATACTGGTAAGATAACATTTAACAGGGACAAATGAAACAGGGTTCTCTATTTAGCTACCCCCCCCCTCCGAAACCAAACCAGTCTAAGTACAGAATTGAAAAATGTGGCTTATCAACAACATTTATAAGAAAAAATTCAGGGTCCTAAATGCACAGTAAACTCAACGTGAGTCTACATTTTATACATAAATCAAGTGTTATTTTATGCCATGCTAAAAGAAATGTGTTCTTTATAATGAAGGAATGGTGGATTCACGTTACTCTCAGGCTCATTGAACCCTGAGTCAGAACAGTTTTGAGGTTTGATTTAAAGAGAACATAAGGCTTCCCTGGTGGCACAGTGGTTGAGAGTCCGCCTGCCGATGCGGGGGGGCATGGGTTCGTGCCCCGGTCTGGGAGGATCCCACATGCCGTGGAGCGGCTGGGCCCGTGAGCCGTGGCCGCTGGGCCTGCGCAGCCAAAGCCTGTGCTCTGCAACAGGAGAGGCCATGGCAGTGAGAGGCCCGCAAACCGCAAAATAAATAAATAAATAAATAAAAAGAACATAAAGAGGGGAGTGTCTGGACCAGAGTGAACAGGTGGTTAAAGAAAAAACTCACTGCCCAGGAGAAGAGAAAGCTTGGGGTGACATGATGGCTGTTTTCAAACCTCTGAGATAAGCTTTTCTTTGGAAAAAGGATTGGGTTTGTTTCTACCAGTGGGTAAAAACCCAGAGACATTTTGTTCATTGTGCTAGGCTCAAACTGAGAAGAAATAGGGCTCCTCATGAAACTGTACATTTTCTATTACAGTAGCAACATAAGAGTATTCTGGATAATTGCTCAGTGGATTGGTATTGTGGAGCAGTACAGGGGTAGGATAAGATTTTTAATATTCTGTATTTTGAAATATTATTCTGTGTTGTTATTGTGAAAGAAAGCAAATTTACAGGATATTTAACATTTGTTGTTCCTATATCCTGACATCTCCACATGTATTTAGATGTCATATTTCAACTCAACTAGGATATACATTCAGAAGTGAAATTTTATTGTTATTATTGGGATATATAGGAAACATTTCAGTTTGGAGCACAAATAAACAGCCAAGTTTTGAGCACTTATAATGCCAATGTTCTGGCTAAAACTTCTTCAGATCAGTTTCTCTCTACAAATTATCATTTTTTAGGAAAAAAATCTAATTATATTTTATTTGCTATCAAAGGTTCCTTACCTGGTGGGACACCTTTTCAGATATTAACTCATTTGGATTTTGAAATATGTATGTGTGTGTATATATATAAACACATACACACATACATATATTTAAAAATTCACTCTACTAAGTAGATATCATTTAAACCACTCTATGTCTTTGGCTCATAATTTTAAAGTTCCTTATTACTGAACAAAAAGCATACTCTTTTTCAAAAAAATTAAACGCAAGTAATCCTAGAATTTCAAATAGAGGTTGTTTAAAATGTTAAAACCCAGTGGAAGTTGTGACCCACATCATTCACTATAGTTTATCAATCATGATAGAATCTCATGGTACCCAGTCCAGCATTTTTAAGTACTTTACTGCCTAGTCCCCTTGCATCTCCTCCATGCTGTTATGTCTGACAGTGGTGCTAATATGTTGACAAATCAATCTATTCATTAATATTCAGCAGGCTTGCTGGATCTGCAAGGCTCATAAACTGTTACAAACACAGTTTAATTTTTAAATGACAATTGTCTTTCTTTTGTTTCTCATACCATTGGATTTCTGGGTCTCATCTACCCGAGGCTTATTTTCAATAGGGTTATTTTTTGTTTTGAACAATATGTAGTGAAAGAGGGACCTACAGCTGGTTCCTTTTCATGGCAAAGTGCTACTTCCAACTTAAGTGTTTAGCGTTCTGGAACACTGTTGGATTTTGAAAACATACCATGTGGTAATGGTGCTAGGCTTTTATTTAGCTTTGCTTTGTGTTTGTACTGGCTGTATTTTTCATCTCCAATTTCTGGGGGAAAAACGCACTTGTGACCAATTTTATTTGAATTTACCACATTGAATGGCAAAAAAAAAATAGCTTTTAAAATAAAATTTAGATGCTTGGATAAATTTAGTGGTATATTATTACAGCCATTCTATGCCTTGGGATGCCATATATTCTGCACTGAACATAAATGTCAGCAGAGGATTGAGACCAAATGGAAGAATAAACTACAGCTGCACTTATCAGGGGAAAGAAGCAGCAGAAATATTACCATTGAGACTGTTGGATCGTGCAGTGGAAAAAAACCTGTGTCACGGGTGTACCATCCCAAGTTGATAATTTTGAACTAAAGATAAGTTATAGGATTAATGCAAGGGCATTTCCTTTTCTTTTTTTTTTCCTTTTCACATATGTCAAGGCTTCATGTCTGATCTTAATTCTTGATTATATCAACTAACCATGTGACTCTGAAGCTGAGCAGTGACAACACAGCAGGTGAGATGAGAATAGGTGCTTCTTCAGACTTCACCTGCAAGCACAGAAAATGATCTCTGTCTGCGGGGGTCGTGGGCTCTTTGTGAGACAATTTCTGAGGTTGCCTCTGTGTTGATTACTGCCTGCTTGCCTCCCTAATGGCGTATAAAGGAATCTCAAAACTCAGAAGGAAAAAATAGTAATTTATCCAGCGATCATCATGGTCTATCACTAACCTTCCTCAAATTTACTGTGTATCTCTAATTGAACACATCAATTCAATCTGATGGTGGAAGTGTACTTTTACTCTAACAGAGGCTTTCCCATCACTGCAGGTTTGTCATCATTCTCCTAGTAGGATGATTTGCACTGAAGCAAATTATACTTCACCTTATTAGCTATATAACCCACCTCACATGGTTACCTGTGTCATCTCTCTTCTCCTTCTAAGAATAAACTCTTGGGTAAAAAATGCTGTATAAAAAAGCCATTTATAAAATAGAATAATTTAAGATGTGTTAGGATCTTGACCAACTGAAGGAATGTAGAAAAAGAGAATTAATTTGACTCTCACACTTGCAAATTCTCCTTTGTGTGGGCAAAGCAGGTTTAGAGATTTAAGATTACATCTTCATCTGCTCAGTCACCATGCAAGAATTGGTATTATAGAAAAGGAACTATAACCCCCTAACTCTCCAGTAATATTCACATATAAAATAGTATATATATATATGTGTATATATAGATAGATAGATACAGATACATAGATAGAGTTTGTATATTTAACATGATAGACAACTTTTAGACCAGGTGTGCAAAAGTCACACAAAAGGTTGTACTCCACTTATTCCTGGAACTTTCTTGCACTTTTGTTCCTTATTATTATTTTTTACAAAAGTGTCATATGCACCTGGTAAAAGATCTAAATCAATCAGTAGGAAGAGTTCAAATTGAAAGATAAAACCTAATATCTCATTATTAAACCTCTTTTAACTATGTAAAAAATTTATTCTGATTACCTCTACACCTTAAAAAAATATGTGCAGTATCATTTATGCTTGATTCACTAACTTTAAGCTATTCAGAGTATGGATGAATGCCAGTCTGTGAAATGTTTATTAGTTTACAATGAGATAAGTATAGAAAGTGAGACTAAGTCTTTGGAAACTTTCACAGCATCCTGACATTGCTGTCACATTTTTATTATATTTCACAAAGTACTGATCCATATGTTTGGAAATTAAAATAAAATAAAACTGGTCCTTTATCACATAGTTTGAGAAGAACCACCTTAAAAACAAAATAAAACATTGATTCTCTTCCATTAAGGACAATGAATCATTCATTTCAGCTTTTTCTACCTCATTGTCCTCCTTTATGCAATTAATTTAGTTACATTAAATTAATGTACTGGCTACTGTTGTAATTTAGAACAGTGCCTGGTGCACAACACAGGAGATATATATATATATATATATATATATATATATATATATATATATATATATATACATATGTGTATATAAAACATTTATTCAAAAGGATTAACTCTATGATTAAATTGTATACTAAATCATGCATGTGAATGTACTGGGCTGGCCAAAAAGTTCATTCGGCATTTTCCGTACAATCTTACGGGAAAACCCAAATGAACCTTTTGGCCAACACAATACATAAGCCAATCCATTCACCTCGGCAGAATCGGATATCAACTCTGTGCAAGTTACAGCTCTTACAGCTCCTTTCACCTCTTCTCTGTCCTCCTTTCCAGTGTGAAAGAAGTTTCACTATTTACACATCCTTTTGCATAATTATAATGAAGTCAGATATGCTTGGTCTACAGGTTCTCTATAATTTAAAATTAATAAGCAATATGTGGAATAATTTATATATAACTATTATGAACTATAGGATTATAACTCATACCCCCTATAGTCTATAACCTATAACCCTACAACCTGTAACATCAAATTTCTACACCTATGCCCACTCAAAGGAGAATTTTCAAGTGTTAAAAGGATTCTCTCTTCCTATATTCCCTTAATCGCTCAAAATCATGACACACATGTTAGTTTCTTCTTTATTACACGTAACTTTATTACAAATTTTTGCATTTCCTGGAGTTTCTTTTTTCTTCTTTCATCTCGACATAGGAAGCTTGTCAAGAAGCTTTTTCTTATTTTTTTTCTTACTATTTTCATGGAAGTCTATATTGAAATACATTCAACATTTGGAACAAATTACACGTCCTGATATTAAATCTGATAAAGAAAATGATGTGGATACAAAAAAATGTTACGAATGAGAGGAATTTTTAGTTCATCTAAATTTGAAACTTACTAAAAATTTTTTTAGAGCACTGTCAGCTGTCAGGTCTTTCAGGGGATCAGGGCTCCCGAGCAGTGTTTTAGAAAGTGTGTTCCATGGACTTCTTACAGTCTCAGAGCAAGATGGCAGTTTATGGGGGTTGAGTCTGGGAATCCCCATTATTAACTAGCTCCTCTGATTAACCGCTGGCATGCCAAAGTTAAAAACTGTCTGCTATATATTTAGAACGAGACAATTAAAGGTAGTTTAAAACGAGCCATGATCAAGGAGGTTCTTTGGCAAAATTATTAGTAATCCCCTACCTTGCAAATATTCCTGTGTTCTATTAGGTAGTTTTTCCACTTCCTGTTTCTAAGCTCTACATCCCTGTTACCTATTTCTTTTCTTTTCTTTTCTTTTCTTTTTTTTTTGCGGTACGCGGGCCTCTCACTGTTGTGGCCTCTGCCGTTGCGGAGCACAGGCTCCGGACGCGCAGGCTCAGTGGCCATGGCTCACGGGCCCAGCCACTCCGCGGCATGTGGGATCTTCCCGGACCAGGGCACGAACCTGCATCCCCTGCATCGGCAGGCGGACTCTCAACCACTGCCCTGCTTACCTATTTCTTAAGTTATAGATTGATACTTGGTTGCAATTTTCTGGTTTTTTGGCCATGTCCATCCAGGATTCACCCTTATTATGTACTAGATGTGACAAACATGGAGGACAACCTGGCCTATCTCTTGTTATTTTGGAATTGCTAAAAATGCAATGAATGAAGGGGCATATTGGTACATGATCAAATAAGGTGCAATTCTCTTTAGTTTCATCTGATTATCTAAAAAAACGTTTAAATGACAATGGACTGCCTGTTCCAGAAGATGAAGTAAATCTGCCTAATCAAGTAACTATTTGAAAATAGGTGAACAAGTCCTTTCAAGGAACTGAGAAATGTCATAGCCATCCTATGTGCTGAGGACTAAGCTTAACCTAGTATGAGATAAAGCTGGAGGTGAGAGCAAGGCCATGTCTAATTACTGACAGGTAGTAATGGATAAACTGGATGGTCAAATGGCCATCAGATAGTCACAATGATGAAATGAAACAAAGTACAACACACTGCCTTAGAATGAACTGAAATGTTCTCAAACTCCTCCTTTCCCATGATTACCTAAAGTCTCCTTTTGTGCAATTATTTGTAATCATATGATTCATTCTGGAGTGTTTTATTGTATACATGCATTTTTATTTAGTTATATATGTATAGCAATATATAATTTATACAAGTATTTAGTTATATATATAACTGTGATTAAATATGTGTTTAGTTACATACATAATTATATGACTGTATGTATGTGTGTAGAACTAAAATGTATATATACAGAGAGATCGACTGATCATGTAAAGTGATTGGAAATAGTGTTTAACACATTTAAGGTAATCTAGTTATGTCAATCACTGTGCTAACCACTTTCCAGTGCAATTTCATTTAATACTTAAAGTAATCCAGTGAGTTAGTAACTAGTGTAACTATATTGCAGACAAGAAAACTGAGACCTGGAGGAATAAGTAACTTGGTTGAGGTCACCAAGATGCTGAGTGGAGGCAACTCAGGTCTTTATCACAACATGATCCTGTTTCCCTCTCTTTTTAGACATTATTAAAAATTGTGTTGCTACACTAGCTCTAAGCTAGTGAAAACATATTAAAAATTTAATGTGACAGCATGGCTAAATCCATTAGAAAGGATAATCAGGTAGCTGTAAATGCAATGAGTAAGAGCATCTGCTTTGGAGCAGGCTGACAAGATTTGCACCCTAGCCCCACCCAGGGAAGCCACTTAACCTTCTATGTCTGCAGTGCCTCATCTTTAAAATGGAAACAATCATAGTATCTACTCAAAGGTTGGGGACAATTAAATAAGTTCATATATGTAAAGTGTGTAAAGTAGTGCTTGGCTACAGTGCAAAGGTTATAGAAGATTAGTTATTCTTATTTTTTTCTTTCAAAATTTATTTAATTTATTTAATTTAACTATTACCATTTTACCTGTAACATTTGCTAAGTTAAATTTTCCCCAATTTTTTTCTCATTTTTCAAGTCATGCTTTAATTCACAAAAAAATCTATTTTTATAACGGACATCTGTTAATGCTTTTGTGTTTGTTTTTAGCCTAGTATCTTTTCCCTGCAGGAACTTCCTCTCTCCAACCTGGAGGGGGCTCTCCATCATCCACAGTGCCAATCAGAGCCAGGCTCCTGCAGTGACAATGTGATTGTTCCCAGGGTATTACAGGATTTAAGGGCAGCCAATCAGTGCCCCTTTCAGAGACTCTACAGCTACTGACAGATAATTATGGTTCCATTCTGAGTCATGTACAATGGGTAGCATGTAAGCCTGGAGCTGCTGGGAGATCACTTTGTACCACATGAAAAGCCCACCTGAGAAGGAAGTCATCATAAAGTAAAGCAGAGGTAAGAGAGAGAAATGTGACACTTGAACTATAGGATCCAGATGAATGGAGTTCACCTTCTGGACTTCCCTAGTTGTGTGAGTCAATAAATTATCTCTGTCTAACTTAGAGATAAGTTTCTATTATTTGCATGCGAGAGTCCTGATTAACTCACTGATAAATTATTAGTAAGCATATCTCTAATGCCAATACTCAGCTTATTGTATTATAATAGCAAGAATAATTAATGAGTTTAAAATATTCCCTATAGGTTGCTAAATAGCAAGACATTAGAAATAAGCACCCTTTGGTGTGCAACAATGTATGCTGTAAAGAATGGAGAGAAACCAATGATTTCAAGTCCAAGCCCTACCACTGTGTGACCTTAGGCAAATTATTGAACCTTTCTGGTTTCTAACATAGAGACTTAATCAAGTTACTTATTAGAGAACTGCTGTGAGGATCAAATCACACAATGATAGCTCAAGCACTTCAATATATAGTATTATATTTTACTGAGTCCATGTCTACACTAACAGAAAAAAAAAAAAAGCACGATAAAGGAATTTTCTCTTCCTGACACATCTACGTACGTTACAAAGACCTTACAACTTTCTTTTATCTTTTGCTTTTTCATGCCAAGAAAAAAAGTACAACTAACAATTTTTCTGAAGAACACTTGGGAAATGTGCACATCAGTTTGCATATAATTTCTAAAATTATACAATCAATTCTTGGTTACTTGCCAGAGCAACTGCTTAGCTTAGTGTTCTGCTATCCTTTTCCTAGATCCAAATCCTTGGCTCACCCCACACCTGCGTTCTATAAATGCCTTTCCCATCTTTTATCTCTTTCAGTCTCTATTACAACTTCATTATATGGGCAGGAATCATTACCCTGTTTTACAGATGAGAAACTGAAGCTCAGAAAAGGTAAGTGATGGCTAATTAGAATGGCAGGAAGTACAACATCACAAACTGCTTCACTGCTGATCCTTACCTTTGATTCAGAGTCACTGAGGTGCCTAGATGTTTACTTCCTTGCATCTGGAATTTTAGTGGTTCTGGTGTGGTTTACAGTATCCTGAGACTGAAAATTCACTAATTTCAGTTGTGACCACCCTTGGCCCGATACTAGTTTGCTTGTGTATTCATCAGATCCTACGTGCTTAAAATTATTTGGTACTGGCCCTGTGATAATATCTAATCAGGAAATTATTAGTTCCCGAAAAGACAGTGGAATAGAATCTGGGCCGGTAATTACTTTTGTAACACCTCAGCTAATATTATGACATAATTTAATTCGCTTTCCTTTATATTCAATAATACACCTCTGTTCGTACACCAGCAGGTAGGTAACTCATTTGCCATCTGAGCTTCATTTAGCAAATAGTACAACTCCTGTGCCTCAAAGGCAAGGATGAACTAGAAAAAGATACTGAGAAGAGAGGCCAGTTAACCCCCAAACTGATACTTGAGTCACTTAGAAGAAGGAGATTCTACCTGAGCTGGTTTCCACATCACTTTGTCTGAGTGGCAGGACATTTTTAGTGCTTAGACATATCTATAGCCAAGTAAAATGTGTTCTTTCTGGTCAAATATAAATGCCCCTTGAATAATCCCATGTATTCCCTCTTTGTAAAACGCTGTATCTCTTCCTTTTCTTTCTTCAGTGACTGGCCTAAGTTCCATCTCCCCTGAAAATGCAATTCTGACTAGTCAAGTCCACAGTGATTCTCCCTCCTCTGAAATTGGAGACCCTGATTTTATACCAAGCTAACAATTCAAGGAAATAAATGATCATTTTCCCAAGTTCATATAACTCATCTCCCCAACAAACTTTCAAGGGCATTTTATGAAAACTTGAAGGATATTTTATGTTTTGCCCTTTACATTCATATTACTTATGCATGTATACTGTGGTTTCCCAACAAGAGTTTCTTGAGCTATTGATATCTATGCCTCTGGTTTCTATTACTAGAGATAATTAAACATTCATAATCTATAGCTTCTATCTACACAGAAGGCCAGCATATTTCCGAGAGTGGGCATCATTTGTTCCACTACTGCAAGAAAAAAAATTTTTAATGTGAAGGTTATTTTCTTAATTTCCTATTCTTGCATAACAGGAAAATGTATGACTGGCTTTAGAGATATTTCAGATTTGCACTGTGGTAACAAAATCAAGTTATCCTACTGGATTTCTAGATTATAGATATCAAACATACCAAACATACCTGTATTTAAAGGTAATGTTCCCTGACAAGGTTAGGTCACAAGGTTATTTGATAATTCTCTCCTTTCTGCCTCCTGGATGAGAAAAAGAATTACACTTCCCTTTTTTCTATTGAATTAACCTAAATATTTCTTTAATCCTTTGGCTACATGGTAGTTCTTTTTAAGGTCACAGATTCCTTCAAAATATATCCACCTAGCTATGATTTACAACTAATTAAATGATGTTAAAGGTTGTTGACAAAATCAAAACTACAATGAGGTATCACCTCACACCTCACACTCAGAATGGCCATCATCAAAAAGTCTCCAAATAATAAATGCTGGCGAGGTTGTGGACAAAAGGGAACCCTCCTACACTGTTGGTGGGAATGTAAATTGGTGCAGTCACTATGGAAAACAGTGTGGAGGTTCCTCAAAATACCAAAAATAGAGTTCCATATGATCCAGCAATCCCACTCCTGGACATATACCCAGATAAAACTATAATTCGAAAAGATACATGCACCCCTATGTTCACAGCAGCACTATTTACAATAGCAAAGACATGGAAGCAACATAAATGGCCATTGACAGAGGAACGGATAAAGAAGATGTGGTATATATGTACAATGGAATGTTACTCAGCCATCAAGAACAATGCAATATTGCCATTTGCAGCAACATGGACGGACCTAGAGATTATCATACTAAGTGAAGTAAGTCAGACAGAGAAAGACAAATACCATACGATATTACTTATATGTGGAATCTAAAATACGATACAAATCAACATATCTACAAAACAAAAACAGACTCACAGATATAGAGAACAGACTTGTAGTTGCCAAGGAGGGGAGGGGAGGGAAGGAATGGGCGTTTTGGATTAGCAGAGGCAGACAATTATATATAGGATGGATAAACAATAAGGTCCTACTGTATAGCACAGGGGACTATATTCAATGTCCCGTGACAAACCATAATGGAAAAGAATATAAAAATGTATATATATGTAATGTGATATATATAGATATATAATGTGTATATAGATATATAATGTGTGTGTGTGTATATATATATATATATGTATAGCTGAGTCACTTTGCTGTACAGAGGAAATTAACAAAACATTGTAAATCAACTATACTTCAATACAATTTTTTTAAAAAGGTTGCTGCCAATAGTAACTCAAAGCTCTGATAATAGATGGATTGTGCCATTTAATATGAATGTAGTCTAAGAACTAATTGTCCAAGCAATTTATACATGCTCTTTTCCAATTTCTGCACCACCACGTGCAATAACAGGTATCAAATAGATATTTATCTTGAATGTATTTGCCTCTTTAAGTGGTGGAAAATCTCAACAAACTTAGAGCTAGATGTTGCCTGAAAACTAAAAAGGAAGCAGGACCAGTGGTTACAGAATGTACGCTCAGAACATCTGGGTATAAATTCTGGCTCTGCCACTTACTAGCTTTGTGATTTTGCAAAGTGGTTCACTTCTTTTGATTCAGTGTTCTCACTTGAAATATAGATATAATAGTTAAACCTATCTTCACATTTTGTGTGTGTGTGTGTGTGTGTGTGTGTGTGTGTGTGTGTGTGATTTAAATAAACTCTAAAGCACGTTCATGAGGAAGTGCTTTCTTTTTCTTTTTTTTTACGGTACGTGGGCCTCTCACTGCTGTGGCCTCTCCCGTTGCGGAGCACGGCTCCGGACGCGCAGGCTCAGCGGCCATGGCTCACGGGCCCAGCCGCTCTGTGGCATGTGGGATCTTCCCGGACCGGGGCACGAACCCGTGTCCCCTGCATCGGCAGGCGGACTCTCAACCACTGCGCCACCAGGGAAGCCCAGGAACTGCTTTCTGAAGAATGCAGTGAGCCATTTTCACTGCCCTGACTGCCCCACCACTTCTTTTAAAACTATCTATCACTCTTCCTTTAAGAAGGAATTAAAACTATCTACCACTCTTCCTTTAAGAAGGAAACATTTATTAAGAAGAATTTAATTTTAAATAATGCAACACTGCCAAGGTAATCTATCCTAAAAAAAAAGAATCAGAGATACATATAAGAAATTATACATAAAGGTTATCTAACACTGAACAAATAGAAATAACCTAAAAATATAATAGCGGGCAATATGTATAAAATATTATACATGCTCTAATGTCAAATACAGGAAAACAGTATACAAAGAATGTGGTATACTAATATATGTAATGTGACAATTAAAATATCAATATCATGAGGTTCTTGTGCCCATAATAAGTTAAAAGTGCTTAACATGGAAATAGGCATATAGTAAATAAAAGAGTACTGTTAGTAAAGATCAAGTATTACCATTATATCAATGTGTAAACATTTATAAGTTCTAAGGAAATACACCAAATATTAACAGTTTCTCTTTATTTCATTTACCTTTTAATGTGTATTTCTCAATTTCTCTATAATACATATACTTTTTACCAGTAGATATTTTTGTCTCCATTTCCTTTACTGCTCCATCCACCTCAATAAATTTGTGCCCCTGCCTTAGTGGGCAATTTGCAATAAGCATTTATCAATTTAAAAATTCACAACTGAATTAATAATATAACACAATGATTAAATCATTATCACTTTTGAATGGAAGATATTACCTTCATGAGAGATTTCCTTCCAGGGATTTGGTGGATACATGAAAGCTGCATTCTGGATTTGGTCGTGGATGTCCTCATCTTCATTAAATGGGAATGTGCCACTTAGGCTTACATAGATGATGACCCCAACAGACCACATGTCTAGAGAGCGATTATAGCCCTTGTTCCTTAGAACCTCAGGAGCCAGGTAAGCTGGGGTACCCACCACTGACCTCCGGAAAGACTTCTCTCCAATGATCCGGGCAAAACCAAAATCACAAAGTTTCACCTGTTGATAATAATGGTTTGGAGATATAGTAAGGTCACAAACTGTGTGTCTTAGTCCACAACTGCTAAAAAACAATTATAATATTTTACATATATTGTATGGATTTCTCACGGTAGAATAGCTATTTTCCATTTTATGTACTTGAAGATAGTGGTTTAGGTACTGATACAAAAGTATGCTTTTATTCATAAAAATATCATCTAAACATTCTCCTTCCCTCCTCTGTAAAACCAGAGATAAGTGTGAAAATATGTATACACAGAAGTGGGTAATAGTGTTTTACCAGGCAGGAAAACATCATGCAAACTGATGGATTTAACTCAAGGGCTTATGATAAGGAAAGGTTGAAGGATAAGCACAAGGATGCATCATGCCATCCACAATATTCCTCAAAATTAGCTCTGCACGGACACCTAGCCAGGACCTGAGGGTATCAGGGAGCCAGGGCAGAACAGCCACCTCAGTCACTTCAGATGTGACAGCTCCTGGGAAGAGATCCAGTTGTTTTGCATCCTCTGAGTTGAGGAAAAGAAGAAACTTTTTTCCTTGCCCCTGAGAACAACACTGAACTGCAATATCTTGCCTAACATTAGAGAGCTGGTAGCATCCCTGGGACTCTTAAGTGTCTCCCTCTTAGGCCAATGCTCCCAGCATTGACCTAGTGCTGCCAGTTCTCCAGGATGTCCACACGACAGAAGCAGAAGCCCAATGAGAGGCTCAGTGTGCATTATTAAGGCAGGCTGAGCTGAGATGCAGAGCGACAAAGCTGCAGTCCCCACAATATAAGAAGGGTAACAAATGGATGAAAACAGACAGGTGAGACTTGAAACAAAGGTTTTGAGGAGAAAGGGTGACAGAATGCTGCAGGGGAACCAGTGATGCTGTCGGCTGGCTTTTTTGCTGAGAGGCTTTCATACTTGCCTGAGGGAAAGGATCAGCTGATGCTAGCAACACGTTTTCTGGTTTGAGGTCACAGTGAACAATATTTTTAAAGTGTAGATGACGCAAAGCTACAAGTATCTATAAAGGAAAAAATCATCAAAATCATTTTATTTTAGTCTAAAAGTTTATTTCAAAATGTTTTCTACTAGGACATAAATTTAGAGGGTCAAGAGAAACCTCAAAATGAATGGCTGAGTTTCTTTATACTCCAGTTCCTGAAATGAGCTAGATTAATTAACACAGCAGGTTTCTAAGGAAACTTTAATGGAAAAAGTATCATATTATGGTATCCATATAGCAACCAAAACAGGTGTAGATAAAAGAATTCAATGATATCTAACAAGGATACATATTCCTGAATATTTTCAAAGAATGAGGACTCAAGTCACTGTGCATTTAAAAATTTCATGAGTAGTTTTAATACATGAGCCTGCACACACATTATTCATTTGGTACGTATCCTGAACGCTGGATGCTACAGATATAAATTAGAGAATACGATAAGCCACTGCAACTTTTTTTTTTAAGTGTAGTTTAGACTGGGGAGGTAGGGACTAAACAACAAGGGTAGAAAGCTCTAGGTAAACAGTGATAACATTTGATATTAGATATTACCTTTTTTTTTCTGACTCTAATTGATTTCTTACCTGAGTAATTAAAAACTTCGTTATGTGCTCTGGCAACCTGCCCTTTTCACTTGACAAGATCATCTCCAGCATGTCTCCATGGAGTTTTTCCATAACAACAAACACTCTTTCAGGCGTCTCAAACATACACTCCAAATTTACAACACCAGGGTGATGAAGGTTCTATTAAAGATAAATAAAGCACTTGAAGAAAATGAGTTTTTTGATACTGTTTGGCAAGCTCACTGATTATACAAAACTGTTCACGTTTAAAGCTGTGGAGAAACCCACACTTAAGATTTTTAACACCTCTAAATTCCACATGTGCTGCCTTATATTTTTGAAATTCTAATGTATCCAAAAAATACATCTTTACTTTCTGTGCATAGTGAATTTTTTTTTCTATGCTACAAATCCAAGTTCCAGCACAGTGAATTGCTAATTAGGTTTTAATTAGAATACCATACTGAGAAATCTGTAATTTCTTAGGATCATCTCCAATATTAAGCATACTGTCCTAAATAAGTTTACTAGGCCATCTCTACACACTTCGTAGAAATTTAAGGTAGACAAGGTGAAGTATGTTCATGAAGTACATCTGACTGCACTGATGAAGCACGTTAGTCAAAACCTTTTGGCACTGCTCTGCTCTTGGAGGCTGCTCTAGTTTGCTCCAGAAGCTCTTACACAGAGTAAAGACCCCCATGAAAACAGAAAAGAAATGATTATTGAGCCCTGTTTTGTTCAGGACACCATGCTATGTGGTAGTGCTGCATGGTTCTCAAGCACTCAATAAATATTTCCACAATAAAGTAATGGCCAATAATGATAGGCTGAATTTGGCTTGACAGGTTGTCACACATGTCAAGTAAAGTTACTTTTAACATTAGATGGGCCCTTGTAATGATGCTTAAGTCTGAATGTTGGTCTGGGGTCATCAACAAAAGCCTTTGATCATTTGACTTTTAATATTTTTTTTCTGCACATGACAACAAAAAGTCCTAACATTAAAAGAACGATTACATATTCCACTTATATTTCAATGAAAAATGGGGAAAAAAATCATCACGAATAAAAACTACCAAAAGAAAAAAATAGGGACTAACTTTAATGTGCTAACAGCTGAACAGGCAGAAGAAATTGCATCCTTTATTCTAGGGGAAAAAAATCTCAGCGAGCAATAAAATTAAATGTAAAATGAAAATTCCACTAGTTATTGGAAACCTGAAATGGTTCACTCTTCAGACCTCACAGACAGATGCTGGGTGGTGAGTAGTAGAGGGGACGTGGGTGAATCTGCATTGTCATGTCTTCCATGCTACTCATCGGCATAGAGAGCCTGGCATCAACTCAACATGGAGCTACGGCTGTGGCTGGCAGTAGCTCCCGTGATGATAACCTGTCTCTCTGGGTGCCCTTCCACTACTTTGGCAATTGTGATCTCCACCCCAGACATCTGATGGGTCTTTCTGATTCTGAGGCCTTGGTGCCCAATCATGCAGTATAATGTGGTCATGGTATAGCAAGGTACTGAATGTAGTCTGAGAGATGCCTGCACACCCACCCAATGGCCATTCACCTCTTGAGGGCTGGAGTGATTATTCTTGAAACTGTCAAATCTGGCTACTTCAGATAGACTAGGTCCCCAGAGTTATTCTCTCCTGGTCAGAGCTCAAGTACATGGGACAACTGTGGGATTAACAAAGCTCACACTGTCACTATTAAATTTCTTTGTCCCGACTGCCTACCAATAGGACCAGATAGCTGGTTGGCTTTGACCACTGTGGGAGTGCCAGATCCTTAGGTGGGAGACTCTAATTAATGACTCCATATATCTGTTCGATACGCAGTATGGAAGACCGGTGACAGCATGGTTCATACCTGAACCTGTGCCCAGGCTGTCACAACAACTAGACAGACCACCAGGCTCTGGGTATCCAAGCATCTCAGCTGTCCTCTTTTAAATCAGTGATCACAGAAGAAGCTTTAAGGATGACATGAGAGTCCTGCCAGAGTCATGATTCTCCCGGGACAAGTCCACTATGAGATGTGATAAGTATACCTTCCTCTTCTGAGTATCTTCTTAACTGATTCTTTCTTCTATTTACTCTAACTTTAAGCACTCAGTGTTCTTGGGAGTTTGGCTTCTTTAATTGGCCAAGGCCTTGTCTAGGTGGGGAGTGGGAACAATGAATAGGAAAGGAGCAGACCAACAGAAGTAGGCAGCAAAGCAAGCAGGTCCCTTGTGTTTAGATAGGAAAACCTAGAGCGTGAAGGAGAAGACAAAAGTTAAAGGAGTGAGACCTCCAGGACCCAAGGAGGGCAGGGGAGGACACAAGTGGTGTGGCAGTGGCTCAGCCTGCTGCTTCTGCTGCTCTTGTCGTAGGCTGTGAAGGTTGGGGGGAGAGTCAGAAGATGACCAGGAATCTCTCCTACCTAAATTATTCGAATATATGCACAATGTCAACCCTCATGCGCCTCTACTTGTATTTTTCTAAGCATATGAGTTCCTAGTGGTACTTAAGTCCTTCAGTCAGTATACTCCTTTTTCCTTTCCACCACTCAACAAGAAGACTTGAGAGGCCCCTATTCAGAAGGTAGGACTTTAACATGTGCTTATCTAATTGGTATATTCCCAAAATGTTCTAGGCCAAAAGTATGGAATAGATTGAGATTGTTTACTGTCAATTATTTTGTGCCATGTTCCCTGTAGACTCTGAAGGACTGTACAATTCTCCTTTAACAGCATCTTTATGAAAAGGATAAGGGAAAATTTTTCTATTTCTCGATAAAGGACTTTGAATATAGTTAGGGATATATTTTAGAAAAAAGTATAGGACTTTGAATATAGTTAGGTATATATTTTAGAAAAAAGTATAGTCAATGAATGCATTGAACTAAAGGTCATGTATACACAACTGGTAAAAAAAAGTGTCTTAGAAAAGTTTAAACTCATATGTTCATTGCAATTGGCCCTTGGTCTTTTACCAAAACCTTTATGTTTTATAGGTTTGCTAAAGAATACATTGAGTGGTAGCTGAAAAATCTTTCCAATAGCAAAATGACTTCATTTTTTCTGTATAGCTGATATACAATAAGTTGATATTTTTTTGGGTTTATTATGTATGGTTGAGACAAGGCCATCATAGATGCCTACTCAAGACCCATAATTTTTTTGCACTGAACCAAATGACCAAACTTGTTTTTACATTTGACAATAACAAAAGAAAATGGAATACAAAGAATCATGCCTTCATCATCCAAATTCTCTCTACTATACTGATAAGAAGCATTTATTTAGCCTAGAGAAGATAGTATTTGAAAACTAGAGATAGAAAAAAAATTAAAGTCACTATTTTCTATCATGTATGATTCATATTATCTTTTTAATACCTTAAGATCAACTCTAAGATGAGCTTTAACCAAAGTAGTTGATGTGACTTGTTCACAATTTTAATTTTGTATATAAAATATGAAATAGCTTTTCAACATTTCCCTTCTGAAGTCTAAAGTAACTTAATTAACTTAAAGATGGTTTGATGACTGTAACATCAACTGTGGAATAGTAGAGTTCAGAAAGAAGTTTTGCTAACTTCTCAGGCCTAGCTCAGGGATTTGGATAATAAATTTCATGGCAGAGTAAGCTACTACAGGACTTTCTGACCATCTGTTTGTTGCATTTAAGTAATTTAATTTTCAGGAAATGAAACATTTGGTCAAATATAGGAAAGAATAGTGTCTATTCACACATTACAGATTGATGACATATCCACGGGGTGAATATAAGTTGTTTCGAAGACTGGGAGGAAATGCCATTTGGAGATCAAGACAAAAATTCTCCTGACTCAAATTGCAAAGAGAATTCTTATGTAATTAATGGAAACTAGTCACTAAAAGCAAAGGACTTTATAAAAGCAGCAATATTTTACAAAAACATTTAATTAAAAATTTTAGTTTATGCATGCCTTCTATTTTATGTTACTTTTTTTTGGATTTGTATTAAGGAATATTTAGTTTGTACTTATAATCTTTGATTCTAATAGTTTTGCTTTATTGTAAATCTAGCATTGCAAATTCATTCTATATATTTAGCTGTGATAAATTAATGTCATGTGTTCCCTTTCTTCTACCTTCAGGATTATTATACTCAAACATATGAGAGGTAGGAAAGAGAAAAATTAGAATCAATGTATCTTTTCAACAGGTTATTTAGGATTCAGCCTTAATGTGGGAACTTCTGACTACTTTTCTATCAAACAACTAAGTGGTTTAGGTCATACTGGGACAGAAAGAAAGAAACTTCAAAGTGAAGAATCCAGGATCTAAATTCTAAATAGCATGCAGAGCAGACAGAAGAATATACCACAGCACAGTGGTGCACAGCAATGGGGGTGGGGAAGAGAGGTGCCTTTCTCGGAGGCAGAGCACCATGGCAACGGCTTTGTTGATTCTCATTCCCGGATGAGGGATAAACATACCATCTTATGAATTTTCTAAACACAGTCTCTTACAATTTATGCTTCATTTACTGGTCCTAGAAGTCATAATCACCTAATGCCTTATGAAGGGGACACAGTGTGTAACAGTACCTTGACAGATGCTGAAAAGTCATCGTGTAGAGAGCAGATAGTTATAAAAAGACTTGCGAAAGATAATACCCAAATTGATACAGTAAACTCAGCTATCTCTCCTAATTTCTCTCTTTAGTTTGATAACTGGGAATTTAAAGTAAGTGGCAGAAAAGAAAATTTCCTTTTGTGTTTCACCTAAAGGAGGCTACATTAAGCTAAGTATGAACTGCCACAAACTTGCACCTTCTAATTTGTCCTCCCGTCTTCCCTTGTGCTGTATTTTTAAACTTCAGTGATGGCAGAGGTGCCTCTACTGTGAAGTCAACAGGTGAGGGCTGTGTTACACCATGTGAGAGCCCTCCTGATATAACATGAGGATGGAGATCGTTTGGTTGTTGCATGTGAACGTATCCCTATTTCATGTTCCGTTGGCAAAAACCCTACAATTTAAATAGGCTCATACTCTAGTGGTTATCTTTTTGGAGGTAGCATTTTTGGGGGAAATTTCACCTGTAAAATTTTAGAAATGCACATTGATAATAACCTAGAACCAAATAAAGCTAACATATACTGTCAGAGGAATAAATGCACCGATATTACTTCAATAAGACCAGATGTAACAATCCACCCTCCTGTGAATAGGTATCACTGGCTGACATTTAGATCAATGGGGCCACAACCAAATTTAACCTATTAGACTCTGAGAACTCAGAAATGACCAGATCATTCCTGGTAAAAACTGTCTGCCTATATCATCCATCAGAACTGGAGTGTAATGTTACTTTTTTTGTATGGCACTAATTAGCTCAGATTGACCCTGGTTTAAATAGTTCAAAATTTTGTGGAAGAAATAAGTTGAAGCATCTCCAT
The DNA here is from genome assembly GCF_963924675.1 of Phocoena phocoena. NCBI lineage: Eukaryota > Metazoa > Chordata > Mammalia > Artiodactyla > Phocoenidae > Phocoena > Phocoena phocoena. The sequence continues at coordinate 68,416,216 of NC_089220.1, read as the reverse complement.
TGACTGCTAATGACAATACATATATCGTGTCTGGATATCAAGAAAGGGAGTCAACTTTTAGGTGGCTGGATTATAATGCGAAATTTACCATTATTTCATCTTAAGTTAGCTGTAAGTCCTCTGCATTCTATTAAGTAACAGTGGAGCAAGAAAATTTTTTTTAAAGGACCAGTTCAATATTTGCATGGAAGAAAAAAAATCAGGTGACACCTGATATAAAACTTCTGTATTCACATATATCCATAAACCTATATACAACCCTCTCAGTCATTCTGCACTTCATCTCTTCTGGAAATGCTTTAATCTAGCTTTAGATTCCAGGGCTGTGCAGACACATGATAAATAGAATGAGTCCTCTCCTTTCCTTACTAAAGGAGAAGAGACCGAATGCAGAGGGAGGAGTATGTAAAAAATACACTTAAAAAACCCTTCCATCATCTCTCATGTTTCTAGCCTTTCTTGACTTTTCAGTAGGTAGAAACAGTATAAAAATATGTGATATTTTCTACTCATCACCAGGAAGCTTTCAGGTTAGAGGTATGAATGAGAAATTTAAAAAGCAAAATCTAGATTCCTAAGCCCACCATCTAGAGTCATACATACACTGAGGTTTCACTGGCATTGATGTTTGTATATGGGTGAAATTGTTACTATAATTTTTGGTGGTCGAGGGAGTGATTTCTATCAAAAGAAAGACCCTTACACAGCAAGGATCCTGTATGCATCCTAGTATCTATCCTCTAGCCCCCGACAAAGGCTGGAGTTCCAAGTTGAATTTAGGCAAAAGGACGTAATATTTGAGAACAAGCAGCAAAGGCTTCAAAGGCAGAAAATTAATAACTGATTGTTACCTTTTAAAGAAGATCAGTGTTAGTAAACATTCTACCCATGAAGTGTGACCCCCTTTCCTCTATGCCATTACTGTTTGTTTTTAGCGGAAAGGCAAGAATTAAAAGAATGGCATGTTAAAATAAGGAAATTGGAATTTGTAGGTCAAGGTGTGTTTACTGTACATAAAAGTTAAAAAATGGATCAAATATCTGGATATTTTTTTCTATTTGCTACAAACGCATGGCAATGGAGACAACATCTGGAAAACATTTTTATTTCCTGTTAACCTGCCTGATTGGAAACATGAACACATGAATCCCATCTTACCTTGGTGTTAGACTTAAAGTGTAACTTTTAACAATTCATATCACTGTAGCCCAGTTACTATATTTAAATGTCAGCACCCCAGAAAGCATAACATTCTATTATAAGGTTAAATGACCTGTGTAGACACATAATCTCTCTGATGTCTTAAGTACTGGATATTGGGAACTGGAGTGACCATGTAAAGTCTACTGTACAGTCTACTGTACAGGTTAGAAGACAGAACATTATGTGCAAAAAGGTCAGTTTGTGATATCTTACATTTGTGTAAGGGTTCTGTGGCACTTAACTAGCATATTATCAAAATTAAATAAGTTCTTAATTATGTGGCATCTCAGAATCTTTAATAAGTGAAAGACTATTCACTTCCAAGATGTAGATGACCTGGTTGTAGTACACAATATTTTCTTAACTGTCTTCATGAGAACATCTTAACCTCCACCCTCTTCCATGAAGGAACTCAAAAGACATGATCTTCCAAAAATATGTTGGGAAACATTGATTTAAAAAACACTTTATAGGAACTTCCCTGGTGGTCCAGTGGCTAAGACTCCACGCTCCCAATGCAGGGGGCCCAGGTTTGATCCCTGGTCAGGGAACTAGATCCCACATGCCACAACTAAGAGTTGCCCCAACTACAGATCCTGCATGCTGCAACAAAGAAGGATCCTGTGTGTCGCAACTAAGACCCAGCGCAGCCAAATAAATAAATACATAAATAATTAAAAAAAAATATATAAAACACCTTATATATTATTTAATTTAATCCCCCCCAAACATTCCTGTGAAGAAGCAAGCACACCAAGTCAGACGAATTCTAAACCATAATTAAGGAAACAAAAAGAGGGTTGCCAAAACATGGAAAAGCTTTGACTGGAACCTGACCTTCTGACACTAAGTTTTCACTATGACTAACTTCTTATGGAACACAATACCTATTCAGAAAATTTTCTAAGTTTGTTTTCTTTTCCTTATAATAGATCTTTGTTTTATTTTTCCCTCTATCTTAGATATATATACACATAATCTGTGGGCTTTATTTACTGGAACGTGCAGAAGATAACAAGATTACTTTAGAGCTGCAGAACATGTCTTCAGAAGAAACAATTTCACTAAAATTCTTCATGCAGTAATATAAAAAAGAAAAATATTTGAAGAAATATGATGAACATGTAAGATGAAACAAAAGAAGTATAAACTAACCTCTCAGTACACACAAAAGAGAAAGAACTCAAATTTTGCATATTTTTTCTAGAGAAAGAAAAGTTGACTCTTTCATGATTTAAGTAAAATCACCAGTTTGTGCAAATTTTCATTTTCCCACTCATATTTAGCAATATTATTCTCTGGTTTTCTATCATGATTACCTCTTTTCCACCTACTCTTGATCGTCTTTTTTGACTAAGAGAACAAAGCCAGGTATTTACAAGATGTATATTTAATCTTGCTCTGTGAAGATAAATTACCATGTTTTTTGTTTTTGTTTGTTTGTTTGTTTTTTTGCGGTGCACGGGCCTCTCACTGCTGTGGCCTCCCCCATTGCGGAGCACAGGCTCCGGACATGCAGGCTCAGCGGCCATGGCTCATGGGCCCAGCCGCTCCGCGGCATGTGGGATCTTCCTGGACCGGGGCACGAACCCGTGTCCCTTGCATCGGCAGGCGGACTCTCAACCACTGTGCCACCAGGGAAGCCCAAATTACCATGTTTTGTAGTCAAAAAGGAATGCATGCATGTGCAGTTGGGGCAAATTCTGGACAAAAGATACAATGAGACCAAAAAACCCATCTGCCACTTTTGAAGAGCTAGGAGCAAAAGCAGGGGGTAGGGAGCAAAAGCAGGGTACTGTGCATGCCCCCTGCACACAACACTACCTAAGGGGTGGTAAATCACCTACGCACCCCTCTGGCTGAACACTGGATACATCCCTGCCCTCACCCCATATAAGGAACCAACTTGCACCCGCCTTGGGGAGCGAGCAAGGGAAACTGTTGCTTGTTTTCATTCCCCCCCTGCTGCAGCAGGGGTTCCAAATAAAGCCTTGCCTGAAACAACAAAAAAAAAGGAATTAAGGTAAGGAATACTTTATTGTCTTATTGGCATGCTCTGTGATTCTGTATCCCTCTGTTTCCTTGAGCTGTGGCTAAATAATTTGTTCAACAAATATTTACTGAGTGTCTACCAGGGGTCAGGCAAATGTTAATGTATATATGTTCAGCTTTACCCCAGGATTTGAGTCAACTGTGTTCTCTGTTACAATGAAATTATGTGTCTCTATGTTCTCTATTTAGGAAATTCTCAATATCAAGTTATTTGAACTTGTTCCTAGGAGCTAGATTTACAACTTAGTGGTGGCAATACTAGTAGTATAAGTTCAGAATCTTTACTATATGCTAGGCACTAAGAATTTCACAAAATTATCACACTCAATTCTTATAACATCTGTTCAAGGTTTCTGGATAAGGAAAGTGAGAGTCAGAGAACTCAAGTAACCTATCCAAGCTCCTAAGACTCTTAAGCCTGATGTGAGAACCCAGGCAGTCTAACCCCAGAACTTAGGCTCTCTAAACTCTATGTTATCCATTGCCTCAATGCTTTCCTTGGACTCAAATCCATTTAGGACCTGTCCTGCCTGTTCTAACTAGTGTGCTTCAGGGGCCACGCTACTTAAGCCTCCTCACTTTGCTCTCAGAGTGCATTTGAGTATGTTGTCTGGATTTCGAATGCTGCCTTGTCAGTCTTCTCACTGCAGTGTCCTCTGTACCTGTTATGACATCCACCTTGACAATTTGGATTCCTCGCCTTCCTAGCTGGAAGAACTTCTTCCTTACAGCTTATTCTGTTTTTAAGCTCATGTACCGCCACCGTGTTGTTCTGTGTTACCAAATCCCCTCCTGATCTTGAGGTTCCATTGCCTTTAAAGGTATCACTCTGACATGTTCTCTGATTTCTTTTGCACCCAATGCCCAATTTTTCCCCCCAGGTCTAAGCTTCTGAGACAGCTGTAACATCTGGAACAATGAGCAGCCACTCTACAAACTCTTCCTCCTCATAGTTTTCTAATTAGAGCCTAAAATGTAATTATTTATTTATACAAGAACGGGGGCATTTTAACTGTCACAACTAGCTGAAAATAGCTTCTAAGAAAGTTTTCTTGCCTTTAAACTTTCTTCTCTAAAATATGTCATCCCCAAATACTGATCTGATCATAACAATTTCTTTTTCAAAATATTTCAATAATTCACAAACACCAAAGCATAATAAAATCCAGTTGACTTGGCACAATATCTAAGGGTCTCTATGAACTCACATGAAAGCCATTTCCCAGTCTTACCTAAGCGTACTCTGTCCTTTCACAGCAGTCTCTAAACTATGGTAGGCATACTTTTGGGGTACCAGAAGATTTTAAAGATATGTGAGCAGAGGGATAGTTTTAAGAAAATGTGCTTTGTTTACATTTGTGTCTCTACTGCTTGGAACATGGTGAGTACTCAGTAACTATACTTTGAATGAATGAATGAATCTTAACAGTCTATAAATATTCTTCTAATACAGATCTATTTGAGAAAATCCCCACAGTCTTCAAATTCTCCAAGCCCAAGTTGCCTTTCAGAATAATTTTGCTTCCACTTTCCAAAAGGAAGGCATGCTTCTCACACATTCCAAATATTACTAGGGTACCTTGCCATGGGGAAGAAAATTGTCTGGGAGAAAAATAAAAGGAAAATTTGAAACATTGTGTTGATATGAAGTGAATGACCCTAATAACTTGGAAATCAGTTCTTTTGCAACTTAGTTTCTAATTCATGCTTTCACCAAAATTAGAGAAGCATTTAATAGATTTATTAACAGAGAGAGAATTAAAAGAGAGAGGATGAATTTCGAAGATAAATCACTGGGATAGTTTTGTCTTGTTTTGGGAGGGCTTACAGCTGGGCTCCTACAATTTAGAAAAACAAAGTTGTTGCTGAACTCTGTTTAACTCAAACAATAAGTAATAATCACCCACCAATTTATGAACTAACTTTTTAAAAATCTCATTAAATAATGTATTTTCAGCAACATTTCATTTTTTATGTTTAACAAACATAGATCAAAATTTTTAGAATAATTATCTTTGCTGGATAAAGGGTTTACTAATAATAACTGTAATGATAAATTCATCCAGGAGAATGCTTTAAACATTTAGTGTTGTAATCAAGAAATTTAAAAATATATACTTATGTTTACTGCAAATAAGTATGAAAGGGGGACCAGTAAAAGACTTTTAAGTATAAAAATACATTACATTGGAATACAGTTCTGTGGGAAAAGTGTTACGTAGTCAAAGAAAACAAGGAATGCTGTAAAATAAACTATTGCTTAAAAAGCCTATGCATGTATTTTTTAAATTATTGTTAAAAAATATCAAATGTTTCTGATATTTAGATTCTAATGAGTATATTTAAATAAGTTATATAGCAGCTCATTTTCAAATATCAATATTTTCAGTACAGTACAAAATTAAAATTCTTTAAACTTCTGACAAAATAGTTCTATCTGTCAACTTAAAAATACACAAGCAGAAATAAAGGCTTCTAGAATTCTTTCTGAGAACACATGAAATGGTTTGAAGCCACTCTTTTAAAATGATCTAGTTTTCTACTTACATTTCATAGTATATTTATTTTATTAAGGTGGCCCCTCAGCCTAATGACCCTTTCCAACATTTCTTTGGTTACCAAAAGGCAGTGAATCTTTCAAGATTTCACCAATGCTATATTTCTCTTTGAAGTAATCCTTCATTCCAATGCCCTGACTTCTGTCATAATCCATGACTCTTTTTTTTTTAACATCTTTATTGGAGTATAATTGCTATACATTTTTGTGTTAGTTGCTGCTGTATAACAAAGTGAATCAGCTATAAGTATATGATATTTCCACAGCTATCCTGACTTGTAGCTACTTGTCTCTATCTGCTCAAATAGATGATAAACATCCTAAAAGGTTTCATTCATTGTTATATGACCCAGAGGCCCAGTAAATCGCTTTGTATCAAAGAAGGAAGTGCTTCAGGGTACTGCTGAATGACTTAATATTTTTATTAATTGAAGGTAAAGGATATTAGGCTTAGAAACTGGAAGAATGATGGCAAAATAGACAAAATTAGGGAAAGAATAACTTGCAGGGAAAGACATTAGGAATAATCGTTTGGTTTTCGGCTGGTTGGTTTGGGTAAGACTGGCACAGCGAAGTGGAGATGTCCTAAGGTCAGAAACAGGAGACTGAAGTGTCTGTGAAAGAACGGAGCTCAAGAGATAAATTAAGGAATGAGAGATGACAGACAACTCTCTTAAAGTGGATGAGCTCACTCTGGGATGAGTTCCAGATTAGCATACATCATTTAGACGAACAGAAGAAGTTCAAGAAGGATGGAGCTAGCAGGGAAGGTGAAACGGGGCCTGATAAGTGCAGGGATGAAGTGAGGAGTGAGATTTAAAAAGGAGCAAATGATCAATGCTGTTGAAGGACTGAGACTAGTCAACTAGGGTAAAGACTAAAATATAGCCAAAGGGTGATAGTTGGGCAGAGGTAGAAGACCAAAGGGCCTTGTATTTTAAGAGAGGTGTGGAAATCAAAGAAAGGAATTTATGAATAAGAATGGAAAGTAGCATAGAGCAGAAATCTGAAGTGTGGCAATATAAAACGTGCTGCAGTTATGAGAGGTGGCAGACATATCGAGCTCACAGTTTGTTATTGCTGTTATTTTGTTTTAAAGTTAAAATGGGAAGAGGACTGCCACACAACAGAGAAATAAGAATGATGGGGGAATTTCAGGAGATAAGTGCAAGGGGATACACTGAATTGATGGCCTGTAAAATTCTTACATATTGTTTCCTACATTTTGTATTCAGCATCTTTACAATTCCAAAATGCTTTAATATACTGTATTATAAACAGAAGCTCTAGTATTGTTCCTTAGATAAATAAGTTGATATTTAAGATAAAGAGGAAAAATAATAGTAAATCAATTAGAATTAAATTCAAAATAGTAAATCAATTGAATATATAGAATTATATTCAAATCAGATAGAATATAATATTCATATATTATATTCAATAATAGTAAATCAATTAAAAATAATAGTAAATCAATTAAGTATTATCCTAAAGCTTTTTATGCATTGTGATACTATGTTAGAAAATAAAAATTAATTTAGACCGAACAAGCCTGTGTTGATAAATTATATTAAATATATCACGCCCACATCACTTATTTTAGATTTTAAGTTTCTAAGCCTTCTAAGATGTAATTGCACCTCCTTGTAAAAGTCAGTTTTTACTGACTCCTAAAAGTCAGATTATTACCCTTAATAATCGTAAACTATCTTTTTATTCTTATTTTGTTGACATGAATAGAAAAAACAGTAATTTCAAATTTACCTTTTTAAAAATCAAGATACAACTTTTAAAATAACAATATAAATAGGATCTTCTGGGAATTTTTGAACCAAGTTTAACATCTACATTAATTAACATTCTTCTGAAACATAATAATAATGAAGCATTTAGAGATAATGAAAATAGCTACTCGAAAAGATATAAATAAGGGATAACTATGCCAAAAGATTCACACTTGCCTTAATTTTCCAACTATTCAAAAATATCTAAAGAGCTTGGTTTTCCAATGACTGAATCAGACTTTGGAAAGCCTTCACATAGGTTACGTAAAGAAGATGAAATAGAAAAAGAAAGAAGTCTACTTTTTTACACATTCTGCATTTATACAACTTTGAAGTTTTCTATAAGCTAAGGTGCTTTTTTTTTTTACAAAAACAGAAACAAATAAAAATTCGACCAGAAGACTAACGGAACTGCATGAGGGGAATTTTCTCCCATCAGCCATTTCGGCCCACTTGATCCCCTCTGGAGCATCAGAAAGAGGAAAGGGATGGGGCAGAACTTGTCAGACTCCAGGTATAACCATAAGCCAGGAAAACAGCTTTCATAAGCTACAGACCACAGGGCAGAGAATACCAAATGCTTCTGGTTATCACTTTTATATCCAGAGGGACAGAATTCTGTTCCTCAAGATTAGTAAAAGAAAACCTTTCCCACCATTCAGCTAATTTCAATCATGGTACTTTTCCTGAACATATCACTTAGTGAGTCAGAACCCTTCCCTTATCGCTTGCCTCATTACCATTTTGTCTTTTCAGGTTCAAAAAATGAGTTCTTTCTTTTGATAAGCAATATAAAACAGGGGAATGAGGGATTTCAAAGAATGAAACACACACAATCCTTCTTAACTAACCAATTAACCATTAATAGAAAATAGAGTCTGGACTTTTGCTACCTGGTTGGATACTATGTATCAATATGTCTTCTTATGTGACAGGATGATGTCTCTGTACAATTTTAATTCAACAAACATTCATTCAACAAATATTGGCTAAATACCTAATGTTTGTCAGGAACAGTCTCTGGTGTTTGGGATACAACAAAACAACAATATCCGCCCTCCTGAAATGTATATATTCCAGTGGAGGGGCTGGGGTAGGGGATGGGGAAAGAAACCCACAGCAAATATAATAAATGAAATTCTGTAATAGGCTAGAAGATGATAAGTGTCATGGGAAAAAGAGGACATAGGTCAGAGTAATTTTTGAGGAACAAGTTTGAAACAAATGTCAACTTTTGATAAAGTATGAACTCCTGAACCTCATATATTTATGCCAAGCCTTAATAAGACTCCTTATACAGGTTTTGTAATTAAAAATTCTACACGTAAGTATGTTGCAAACATCAGACTAGAAGTAAGCCTGAGTAATACAATTTAAAGACTCGTGACAGGAAGGACTTGTGTGTTTTTGTCCCCACTGTATCCACTGAGCCTGGAACAGTGCTTAGCTCATGATATGTACTCAATAAATATGAGTTTGATGAAGGAAGTAAAATATGGTTGGGGACAATGGGGACGAGTGATAAGTGATGAGGATGCTCGAGATTTCAGGCCATAATATAAGAGCTGCTCAAACTCTTCATATGCTCAAGGGGCAGAATTTGACTTTCAACCTAAGCAAACTCTTTTTTCACATTACAATGGAATTTTTGCCAAATGTATGTTTACTGCATCTCAGTTGTTGATTGCAGCTACTCTTCTGCAAAGGAGATGGAGTCGGTTTATGGTGTATTTTATTTTTCTACCTTACTACAGAGTCAGCAGCTGATAATGTGTTGACAGGCTCAGGAAAGCCAATTAAAGGGCTATACACAGAAAATTAGACCTTCCTCTGCAGCTGCAATAAAATGTAGAAAGATATAACCATCCATGTTAACCGGGAAACTCCTCTTATGTCCTGAAAGGAAGGATAAATGTCTTATCCTTATGCCAACTGTGGCAAGCTGCAAAGGAGTCTGCCTTCAGGACACTACGTGAGGGTGGAGACCAGGACAGCAGGGTCCAAGTGTGGAAAGATGTCATTTGCAGCTCAATGCAGCCAGATTAAGAATAATAAAAAAAAAAGAATCTGATTAGCAAGGACTAAGCTATGAATCTATGAATTGTCAGCTTAAGATCTGTAGTTATCTTCTTCCAAGAAAGCAGAGAACACTGTGGTAGTTCTCTGTGTTACATTAGTTGTCCAAAGGCACAAGAACACCATCTTTAGAAAATATGAGTCCCAGAAAAGTTTATGTCATTTTTTATGTACAGCAGCAATTATTTTCAGTTGTCTGTACACACGAGCTCCTTTATGGCAGAAATCATATCTTTTTCAACATTTTATTGTATAAACTCAATAAATGGCAGTTACATGAAACAATAAATGAAGAAATGTAATCTGTTTTGCTTTGCTAGCAATGTTCAAATGAAAATTATTCAATAAAACTAAAAATTAGAAATTATGATCAGCTTGCATGACAAGTAGAGAATTATGGAAGTTATATAAAACTGAGCACTTTCAATGGTCTAAATTGTCTAGACTAGATAGCTAGGTTGACCACATTTAGCAAACAACTGCTCCATTTCCTTTTGATCTGCAGAAAAAGTTTTAATAGTTATAGAAATTATATATATCACATAATACCTTTTATTAACAAACTCTAGCTTTAAAAAGGGACTGGCTTTAAAAATGAGAAGAGTTAAGGAACAGTCTCAATATTAAATAAAAGGCTTACAGTGAGACACAAAGAAGACATTAATAAGATCAAGATCATGTATTCTCGGACATGTATTACTCTTTTACCTGATATGCTGACAGCTACGTACTCAATTCATATAATTATCACAGCATAAAGGAGGAATGTTTATGAAGGCAAGTTCATTGATAATGTAAAACAAAATGGTCGCAGTGTGCCCACTATGAGCAAATGCTGAAACATTACCCATTTAATGAGAATTAATAATACATTAAAACCTACAATTAAGTACATAGAAAAAAAACAAACGCTGCCTAGACTCAGGAAAGATACTACACAGGCTGCAGTTTGATGCTGGATCTGCCTTTTCAGTTATTTTAAAATGTTCCTAAATATCTATGCCACAGATATTTGGATAAGTTTTCTTTGTTTTGCAGAAGTTGCGGGGACATTTTATAGCCCCTACATAAACAACAAAAAAGTACCTGAAGAATTGCAACCTCATTACGAAGCTGGCTTTCTTGTTTTGTTGGAAATCTTAACTTGTCAATGATCTTAATAGCTACATCTCTTCCTGTTTTACGATGTTTTCCTTTAAAATAAAAAAGAGAAATATTAGCATAATCTTATTATATATCATCTCTATTAAAGAATACCAGAATTTATAAAAACCGTTTGGAATTATAAAAATGCTTTACTGAATAAATTAACATTTCTGATGAGCACCGACTTATATCCATAAAGATTTCACTTCTTAGCTTCATTTCTACATCAAATATGCACTATAAAATTAGCTACAATTTAGAACACAAAAGAATTAGGACATTAAAAGCTATTTGCATGAACAGCCTGATATTTTCTTGTAAAATACATGTTTTAGAAACAGGATATTGAGCTACTTGATATAGAAAATATTCATACCACGGGCAAAAGTCCTCTCCTTAAGAAAGTATAATTTTAGGGCTTCCCTGGTGGCGCAGTGGTTGAGAGTCTGCCTGCCAATGCAGGGGACACAGGTTTGTGCCCTGGTCCAGGAAGATCTCACATGCCGCGGAGCGGCTAGGCCCGTGAGCCATGGCCGCTGAGCCTGCGCGTCCGGAGCCTGTGCTCCGCAACGGGAGAGGCCAGAACAGTGAGAGGCCCGCGTACCACAAAAAAAAAGTATAATTTTAAAGTCCTAAAAAACGAATGTATGTTATAATGGAACAAATAAAAGTCTTGGCTCTGTCCCTTATTAGCTTCATGATCTTGAGCAAATCACTTAAGCTTTCTGAGCTCCTCATCTTCAATGGTAGGGTTGTGAGAATTAGGTGTAATAAGATACGTACAGTACACAGAGTGCCCAGATAACTATACACACTCAAAAATATGAATTATCATCATCATCATCATTGTCATCACCTGACAGTCCCTTTACGTACATCACATCCCATTTAATTCTCACAGCAAGTTTTCTAGGGAATCACAGGGTAACCCTCAAGCTTTTAACTCCTACACTACTAGATTATAGAAGGTATAAAATATAGGAATGCTAATTGAATTCGAAAATGAACCTAATTACTCATTTTTTTGGTCACATACAAACTAACTTGAAATTCCATTATTTCTACATTTGGTGTAAATCTAGCGTTCCTTTCCCCTACATCCCACTTTCACTATTCCTTCCAACTCCTTCCAGAATACTTCCCTTCCCAACTGACAAAACTATTGTCTTGCTTTCATGTTCTCTACTTTCTTCACATCACTTTTTAACTCTTTGACTCGCTGCAATCTCTATTCCAATGCAGACTTTTATTGCATCTACTGTCTTCAAGGTTGCAGCTTCTTTTGTCTCTATGCTTCTGTCACTATGGCAACTGACCACTCTTCTGTGACTGTTCTTATCTGCCTCATCCCATATGTGTCCCGCCGTAACATTTTTTTTTTAACATCTTTATTGGAGTATAATTGCTCTACAATGGTGTGTTAGTTTCTGCTGTATAACAAAGTGAATCAGTTATACATATACATATGTTCCCATATCTCTTCCCTCTTGCATCTCCCTCCCTCCCACCCTCCCTATCCCACCCCTCTAGGTGGTCACAAACCACTGAGTTGATCTCCCTGTGCTATGTGGATGCTTCCCACTAGCTATCTATTTTACGTTTGGTAGTGTATATATGTCCATGCCACTCTCTCACTTTGTCACAGCTTATGGAGGCCTCTTCCTATGCCTGCTCCTTCACTGTTGTATGTTACAATTACCTGGTACCTGCTGGTTTCTCTAACCTCATTTCTTATCCCTGTTTCACCTCCACACTATATGCAGTTATGTATATTTGCTATTCTTTATATACCATGATTTCTTTGCATGCAATTATTACACTGCAGAAGAATTTTCTATGTAGTACTTGGTCTCCTCTATTATATAGTTATGCCTTAACAAAAAGCACAATGGTTGCTGACTTGTTAGATTTTCTATCAAAAAAAAATCTGTGCATTTTGTAAGAATCAAAATTACTTTTAGAGTAGAATTTAATTAGCTTTTAAATAAAAAGCACAATATTATACTATGGTAAATAATATTGAATGAGACATTGTGATTATTTCGGAGCACCCTAACCTCACCAAAAAAAGATAATCTGTTACTGATTATATTAAGGAAATGAAAGTTATGATGTCATTTTATAAGGCAGGTGAAACATTGATATTAAATCTTTCTTAAAGACTTGAAAAATGTCATTGAACTGGCTAGAATCAAAAACAGCAGAAGTTTTAACTAAATTCACCAAATAGCTTGACAATAAGAAAAAGGTAAAAATTCAGTATTTTACTTCAAAAATGTAAAAAATGCAAACCTTACCAAAATACATAATATTATTAAAGATGTTAGAATTAAATAATTTTTGAATGGACTTCTATAGCATTCTGATCAAATATGCTAAGAGGAAAAGGAATCTTTATGATTACAGCTGCCTTGTTTCTCAATATTTTGTCTAAATAAACCAATATTTAACCAGTATAGTGTATAGAGTTTGTCGATATTTAAGCAAAAATTTGTTGATATTTAGTAGTAGAAAAATTTCTCTTTCAAAACAGAAAGGTACCAAATTTCCATTTAGTGACTACCTCAAGAGAAATTTCTAAAGAGGTCAAACACAGAGAGACATACATAAAAATGTATCTACATATAGGTCCTTTATATTTTTCTTGGAGATATTACTTTTCTAAACAAAAATGCTAAAACTTTAAATTAATAAAAATACTTAGTGAATTAACCTACCTCCATAAACAATTCCAAACTGCCCAGAACCCAGTACCTCATCAGGAAAAATCTGATAAACTGTGCTGATGTCCTGTAGGTGCAAGTCCAGAGAAAAACAAACATGAAGTGGAACAAAAGATTAGTCCTAATAAACTCTATATTTTATTAAATATATCATTAACACTGATAAATATTTTAAAAATAAACAATTAAAATTTAAATGCTAGATGAAATCTACAATCTAACTATAATATTAAAAACCCACTCTTCGATTTAATATAATATTGTAATGTTGGACAGCTATTCTAATCTTAAGCAGCAGAAATCTTCCAATGTTCAATTATATAGGTTTCATGAGAGAGAAAAAAGACTTAAAACTATATGTCATTTACATACATAATGTCAGTATTCAAAAAGTGATTTGCTTATTGCAATGGTTATTCAGAAATCTCACATTAAATAATCATGGTTCCCAAGCATATGTCTGTGTGAGTCCTGATTCCAACCATTTCATTCTTTATGGCTAAAATGCTGTGGCTGCCTCTTTATCAATCATCCACATCCACATGAATCTAAACTGAAGGAAGAGGGGGCTGAATCACTGTGAGTGAGCCAGAGACACCACAAAAAGATGACAATCCATAATGAAATTCTCATCTGTGAGGTAACCACACTCTTCTACTTTTACCACTTCTGGAGGTTAACAAGTCTCCAGATGTCTACTCTTTCCTCTTTGAAATAATAACTGCTAAGTAAAGCATTCTGTTTTAGATGACTTTGCTTAGTCTGTGATTTTGATGACCACACTCATGAAAGCACAATGTAATACTTTTTCACTTTCAGTATTCCTATGACATCCTATGGAATTTTCTGCCTATCCTCCACTCTCGTACTCTTTGTCCTTTCAAAAATAAAAGTCCTGGACTTCCTTGGTGGTGCACTGGTTAAGGATCCGCCTGCCAATGCAGGGGACATGGGTTCGAGCCCTGGTCCGGGAAGATCCCACATGCCGCGGAGCAACTAAGCCTGTGAGCCACAACTACTGAGCCTGCACTTTAGAGCCCGCGAGCCACAACTACTGAGCCTGTGTGTCACAACTACTGAAGCCTGCGTGCCTAGAGCCCGTGCTCTGCAACAAGAGAAGCCACTGCAATGAGAAGCCCGCACACTGCAACGAAGAGGAGCTCCCGCTCGCCACAACTAGAGAAAAGCCCACGTGCAGCAACGAAGACCCAACGCAGCCAAAAATAAATAAATATTTAAAAAAACAAAAATAAAAGTCCTTTTACATCACATCCTACCCTCTGCATATTCCATACATTGCTATCCTTTCCCTTTGTCCTTCCCCCCAGAAAACAACTACAAGTTCTCTCTATTCTGTGATCCCTTCAGAGTATCCATGGTTCAGAGTTCAAGGTTGTTTGAAGACAAGAACATGAATTAATACTACTCCAGTATTCTGAGTCCAAACTGCTACTCCATCTTTCTCTGATAGCTCAATGGCCACCCAGAATTTTCAGCCAAACAGGGTGGAAGAACCCCACAGGAATCTAGAATTTCCCAAGAGGCTTATAGGTAGATCAGTATTTCCCAAAGTCTTCTCTGGCTAAGCAAGTACAACAGGAACCTTCAGGTCTTTAGAAATCTAGCTCATGATTGACAAAACAAGAATATGTCTAATTTTCATTACAAAGTTTCCCTAATTCTCTCAATCATATTTGGTTTTCAGTTTACTTTATGCCAATTTAGCAAAGGTTGCAAAGCTATGCTAGTGATGAATCGAGTTTCATGGAGTTTATTCTTTAAAATATAGACTCAGATCAGTGTAAGGCTACAAACTTTTTCCTTTTGGTGACAGGTATAGCAGTCAAAATAGAGGGAAAGATCGAGTCACAGGATGAGGTAGGAAAGGCCTTATTACTTTTGGGCTGCTTGCTACAGTGACAAAGTATAACCAAAAGAACCAAACATATGACAGAGTGTAAATTATTTCATAATATGTATGATCTACAATTTTCAAAAACTGAGCTGAAAGGATGGAGTTATGTGGCACAGCTGACTAGGGTGCTAGAATGTGGATCCATAAAATCTGACTTATGCAGCTTTCTGAGGTCTCCTTGTTAAGTACAAGTGATTGTAAGAGTACATGCAGCTCCTTGTCATATGACAGCACTTCTGGGTAGCAATCAAGGAATGAGAATAAGGACATGTTTAAGCTATTCATGCAACTCAAATAATTTATTTCATTTTATCTGGTATTACATAGTATCAACCATTTAAAGTTCCAGTACCAAGATGCGCAAACATGTGAAAAATCAGGCACTGCATTGTAATTGTTTATCTGAGATGAAAAAATAGGTATTTAACTTTCCACCCTGCAGAACAGATGATAGAAAATCACTAAGAGAATTGATACAATGTAATGTTTCTAAAATTTTATAGAAGAAAAACATCCAAAAGGACCCTATTTTATTTTCTAGAAAACACTAAAAAATTAAAATTTCAGATCAATAAAAATGTATTTTATGATGCTCTTATTTTCAAATAAAGGATCACAGTAGCAAGTTTTATATTAGTAGGTACACACTCACCACATTTTCTTGAATCTGGGAATTTGATACCGAAATACTCAGAGAAATATCTCCTGGAAATACATGTTCAAAAATACACAAAATAAGTGAGAGAGATAATAGCAAAACAAGTAAATACATGCTTATTAATCAAGCTGCAGGGCTGTTTTAAAACCATAATGATTAGACTTTTCTAGAAAAATGTCTATTAGAATGTTTCTTTCCTTTTACAGTTACAGATTTACTCTGTACTTGGCTTTGAAAAATAATAATATTTTGTCAGTTTAGAGTTAGGAGTCGTAAAGACTTGGGTTCAAATACTGGTGTGCCATGTCGTAACTCTGGTACAAGCTGAGACAACTTAATGTCTCTAGGGCCTGATTTCCTCACCTGTAAAACAGGCTAATCATTAACATCCACCTATTGGGGTTATTTTAGGCATGAAAATAGAGACCTCACATAAAATGCTTAGCACCCAACTAGGCATATATATTCTATTAATATGTATATTGGTTGTAGAGATCAATTAAAAAGTTGTGATAGATCATTAGATAACACACTGTGATGTGAAAACAGAGGGCTTTTTGCCACAGGCTTCATTATTAATAGCCATTATAAGATTTTAAGTTGCATTTTAAATAGATACTCCTCTAAAATATCTTTTAGAAATTCATCCTCAATACTTGATCCTGTTTGCATTTTGGTAAAATTTATCTCATTCTACAATGAACAGGGGTTTCTTCCTGGGATAAAATGATCAAGAGTTTCCAGGTATTCTGCACACTAAGTGTCCTGCCCAGAATAGCATATTAGGTGGTTTTGAGGACATATGTTAAACTCACATTTGCAAATGGCAAGACCGGCATTCCAGGTCAAGCTCAAGCTGACTAGATTACTTCTTCTTTTATGACCAACAGCTCTAGGTTTCCGCTATTGCCTAATATATTGGGTTGACATGCATTTGTTCAGAATTTTAATGTAAAATGAAAAATAAAATAGTGTCATTTAATGAATGACATATCTTAGTATGTGTAGCAGCAGCTTTTATTTGGAGACCCTATGTCCGCCAATAAAATAAATCATCCCCAAAGAGTCTCTCTTCACCTGTTCTAAAGATAGTCAGAAAACTAGCAGACTCACTGTGCACGTTGGTTCCTGAACCCACGGAGGAACCCTTGGGAATAACGGGCATGAGGGCATGCCGGATCGCCATCTCCCACATCCTGGCCACGTCTGCACCAATGCCACTGGTGAGGACACTGCTACTTGGTGGTGGGCTGGAGGGATTGACCACATTTTCTCCCACATAATACACGACATTTGCTGTAGTGATCTCAAAACAGTGAGGATTGGCCCCGTTAGGGATTAAAGCTGATGGTTTTGCTGGTTCCAGAGATAAAATTTCTGATAAAGGAATCTCCTGTGAAAGAAAGAGTGTGTTAAATGCAGTTTATCAAAACTATGTAAACTTTCAAATAAAATTCATGCCAGGGACATGTGAGAAATGGCATTACAATCAGCCATCAAATGGTTTAGTAAGACACAGAATATTACTAAGAAAAATACAAAAATATCTTTAGTAGGGGAAAATTTATCATCTCCTTTCTACAGAAAAATTCAAGTGACTTTTTTACTATGTTCATGTGGTAAGAATAAATATGAATAAGAATAATAATTTTGAATCTGCATCAAAATCTAAGACTTAGAATGTAAATGATAATTTTTATAACGGTGAGGTAAAATCACGACCCTTTTGAAATGCATTTGGGTATGCGCAGCTGTTTTTAAATTTCAACTATTCTTTAAGGCACTGAAAATGAATCATACAATTTGATTTGATAGATGTTAATATAATAATATAGCCACATGAATAGTTTTAATGAGAAAAACCACAGAGAGTGGTTTTAAAAGTAGTTGCTTTTTGTTTGTTTTGTTTGTTTTGTTTTTAACTTACATCTGCTTAGTTTGTTATTAAGTATAAAAGCCCAGCTAATCAACTCATTAAATTGACAGTCAAGGCAGGACACTTGAACTACATTAACAGGATTTAAAAAGTGGTTGGTCTTTTAGTAGCTCTCTGGTAATCCCACATGCGCACACACACATACACAAATTTGTACAGTACTCTGGATATAGGATTTCCCCCCAAAATCTTATATAATGTGCTGTTCACAATCTGCAGTATTTTGAAAACTATATAAATTGGACATGACCAAATTAGAGATGTCTGATAAACTCTTACAAAGTATTTGGGAACTTCAGCTCTAGTCCTGAAAAGATCAATTTTAACCTATGAAAAAGGAAAATTCATATAAAATCACAAGGCTTAACAGACACCTTTGAAAAAAAAAATCAAATTGCAACTCAGTTTTCTACTTTTTCAAATATGACCAAGAGAAAAAGAAGTACAAGTAGTAATGTCTGCATTTTTTAAAAAAACTATTAACTGAGTGGACTTGGGGAAGAAAAAAAAAACTATACAGTATTATTGCACTCCATGAATGTGCAGAATCCCAAAATGTGCCAGCACTGAAAAACTGCCTTGCGTTGAGGTTTTCCAAGAGGTACAACGAGCCTGCCAAGAAAGCATCTGGTCTGTACTAACGGCTTGCTGTCTTCAGTACAGGCCTTCACAATGTCACTCATGCTGCTCTTGGAAAAATCCCTTAATGTAAAAGAGTATTCAGTGCTGATAGGTGGGGCTATGATCGATGGTGTGGGATTGAATCCATATGCACACTGAGCTTCATTTCATTGTCAAGAATTTGAACAAGCTGTTGCATGGATGGAAGGTGACCAGATTCCAGCTTAGGCCACACAGGTACATCAGTCAAAGTGATCTCAAATGCACCTGTTAACATACACTGGTTCTCAATCATGTTGCTCAAGAAGACCATCATGCATGCAGAGACCTTATTTTCTTGGCCTCACTGCCAGATGCTAGGAGCTTGCATGCCAAACAAAGCAAAAGGATCCTTGCCAACTATTATTAAGCCTAATTAATAGGCTAGCTTGAAGACCGACAGGAAAGATGCTATGTGTCTATATATTGGTTGAGGGAGGTAATTCTCTCCTTCAATGAGGATGCCTGGGTACCGCTAGCTAACAATCCGCGTGTACTCCTAAAACACCCACCTATAACCTCAGGAAACACAAATCTCGAACTTGAGCAGCGGCCCCGTGGCGTACTGCATCTTTGATCTCTTGCCAGGCACACCTCCCAGGTTGGCCGAGGCATAGCTCTGGACCACCGCCGACGCCGCCACCAGGAGAAGTAGCAGAAGCCTCATCTTAAAACAAGCCAGCCATTTCGGCCACCCTCAGACTCTAAAAGTAGTTGCTTTTAAGACAATATAGATACTAAAAAAATTAATCACCACACTGTCTTCCAGGAGGTACACAGTGACTAAGAAATAATAACTTTTAAAACAAATTTTTAATTGAAAAGTTAATGAGGTCTCCTTTTTTTCTGTTAGATCTGTGTAAAGGGGCCATGGAGAATGACACCAACTATGCCTGAGCCGGCATTAATCTTGAAGGAGCAAGTATATACTGTCTTCAGTATGAATTTCTTTTGGAACCATGTTTTACTGGGTGATAACGTCATATGACACCTGTATTATTTCATGTAGAGAGACAGAATGAAAATAGCTGACAAATTTTTTTCTACAGGAAAGTGTTCCTTGTGAATATTGACAATACATGGAGAAATCATATAATGTTTCTTAACCCCCAGTGACGTACGGCAAGGCTACAGATGCAAAACAAAACAAAGAAAGTTGGATAGAACAGATTTCAGGAATTTACTTTTTGCTAATCTTCTGTGACCTTGAATTTTCTAGTTAAATCACACATCTCTGCTAAAATAGTCAGTTAAGCTTCTTCTCTCCCCCCTCCCCCTCCTGCCCCACCATCACATGGGGCCAGAAGCATTCCACAGGGATATTTGAAATTCACAGATGACTAACATGGGGTCACAACCTGATTCCCCCCAAATGTGTAAACTACAGAGAAGAAAAAATATCCCTTGGAGCAAGCTCCAAAAGAGTCATGTCTGTTGGATGTATTTTGTATTTCTGATACTCTACGTTCCCACGAGAAAGAAAGAGGGGGTATGAAACTTCAGTCAAGGAAAGAGCCACCCTTACCTTGTAGTACCTGCTTCCTGTGTCATTTTGAAAGAGGGTAATACATTTGCTATCCAATCTCCAATAGTGCCGTTTCCGCTGAAACAGAAGTTGGATTTAGTATCTTTTAAAAACTTAAAAATTATCCAAGATAGATAAAAATCAAAACATTTTCCCACTGGGGACATAAGATTCGATGGTGGAAAGTGCATGGGCTTTGGACCAGGAAGACTGACACTCAATTTCAAGACTCTGGAAGGTGACTACTCAGCAAATGTGTGGTGAGTCTGTGTCTACATCCAAGAGTTATGAATAATAAAGGAGATGATGTATTAGCACCCAAGCAGTGCTTGGCACTTACTGAATGTATAGTAAATAGAAAACTCCATTTTAAAATTTATTTGATGGCTTGAAGAGCTAAAAGCGGATTTGTAGCTGTAATAAAATAAAAAGGCTTAACAGGAGATATAATATTTATATATTCTTATTATTTTAGAACATAAGGCATGCCATGCTGATCCAGCCAGGTATTCTGGCTTCCATTAGAGATGGAAGAGCTCTGACTGTTACAGCAGAACTAAAGAATGTTCTGTAGGATGGCAAGGTTGACTCCATGGCATCAACTTAACAACATCACGAGAGTGCATCAATAACTCGATTCTCTCTTAAGCTCACTGCAGATCTAAACTTCTATGATTTGGTGATCAGGTCCTTGTGTGTCTGTATGTGTGTATGTGTTTCTTCTTTTTAGGCCAAAATGCCCTAATACTATTCTTGGTCTCTTCCACAACCTATCTTAGACCAGTCAAATACACTACATATGCTTCAAATATTTTACCATGTCTAGGAAGGACTGGATAGTATTCAGTTGAGTCCTACAGTAAGTCATGTAAATCTCCCTCCAGAAAAGAAGGTTGAGATTATAGCTAGAGCGATTAGGTTATAGATGCCCATTTATCTAAAAAAATGATAGGAATCCTATAGCTAGGGGGTGATGAGGAAAACACTACCAATAGCTGCGACAGAAGCTTAGCGCTAAATGTCAATTAGCTTAACTGAAACAAACATCAAATTTTTTTCTCTCTTACACACATGCACAAACTCATTCATCAACTATTAGGAAAATAAGAAGTAATGAACTACTCAGACTATATGAAAAAATTAAAATGTGTTGTCTTTTATCTAATAAAATATAGGATTCCTGTATTTCTGAATAGGTCAGTTTTTAAGTGAACACCTAAGGATTTAAGAAGTATATAATAGTTATATCATTGTTTCTTCTCTCCCTAAAATGAAGTCTTTCAAAAAAAAAACCTGAATCACAGAGGAGTGCTCTGAAAGCAAGCCTGTAAAATGACAGGCAAGACATTCAAGTTGTTTGGAAATCATCTCAAGTAATGGAGGGAAATGAGTTTGTTTCCCTGAGATTGCTGTCTACACTTTTTTCTAACTCAGTTGTTAGTTCAACTACTTGGGACACTCAGTGACTGTAACGTGCTTCCCCAATCCGGTGCCCTGCCTGCACTGAGGTTTGCTCCTGGTAACCCAGACATCCCACAGTGTTGACAGGGCATCAGCAGCTCCTCTAATTAAAGCTTGCAAGACAAGAGAAAATTTCTTGCTGTGGATCTTACCAGTGTGTCCTTGCTGGTATAGTGGACCATCCATCCTTCTTTCATCACCGTGCTGCTTTTCCTCTTCGTGTGTTTGACAGACTGCACCACTCTCATGAGTGGGATATTGTTGCTTGTTGATGGACTTGAAAAGTCAAAATATTTTAGGGAAGAAATGTTTTTAGATACAGATCTTCTTTTCCTGCATAAAACCTTATTTCAGCTATTTCAAAGTGAAAGTCAAAAAAAAATGTCATATCTCATTTTTAGTGAACGGTACTGCCAGAGTACCCTAGTTCAGAATCTGGATTACTCTGAAGAGTGATAGGCGCTTGATATGTACACCTTAACAATCCCGAGGGAGGATAATAAACTCCTCGGTTTTCAGGTTGAAGTGCATGGTGCTCAGTTTTGGGGTGAACATTGGGTAGATTACAGTTTTAGTGTACTGAGGCCACAGTATTCAGAATCACACATGAACGCTTATTTGCTTGCTACATATTACAGCCATAATATTAATCATTTAGAGATAATATCAGTTACTGTGAATTTCAGTCTCTCTCTGGATAATTTCACAAAAATTAGAATCTGCTGTTGAAACTGTCTTTTAAACAACTATTGCTCATGGAATTATGCCCATCCTTCGTGTCTTTCTTTCTCTGTCTTTTCTGTCTCTGTGTCTTCCTCTCTCCTTCACTGCCCCCAACCACAGGCCCACCTGCCCACGCCAATCTTTTGATACTAAAGAAATGTACACCTTTGAAAGACAGTGGGGTCATAAGACTAATATTTTCCAGTATTTAAAAAATATTTCTCATGCTACTGAATGGAATAAAATCCAATTATTTTATTGCTCTCCTCTCATGAACAATTTCAGCCAGTCAATGAATATGGTATTTGTAAAATGGGCACAAAAGTTTGAATACACTTTATAACATAAATCAGGGTTTGGGAACTATTTTTATAAAGAGCCAGGTAATACACATTTCAGGCTTTGCAGAATACTTAACTTTGTCATTGTGGTACAAAAGCAGATATAGCCATAGCTATGAACGGGCCTGGCTACGTTGCAATAAAACTTTATTACAAAACAGACAGCAGCCTGATTCGGGCCATAGTGTGCTGACCACTAATGTAAAAAATGGGGATCATCTACAAATCAAAAAGTACAGATAATTAGATGACAAATATGAAACTCCACACACTTCTGAAATAAAATCAAGAACAGTAAGGTCCAGACGTATGTGATATCTGTAATAGGGACCAGCTATAAAAATAGATGGTGTCCGCTGAGGTTGATCCCTGATCTCTGTATGTGCACACAAGTTTTTTTTTTTTTAACGTCTTTATTGAAGTATAATTGCTTTACAATGGTGTGTTAGTTTCTGCCCCATAGCAAATTGAATCAGTTATACATATACATATGTTCCCATATCTCTTCCCTCTTGCATCTCCCTCCCTCCCACCCTCCCTATCCCACCCCTCTAGGTGGTCACAAAGCACCGAGCTGATCTCCCTGTGCTATGCGGCTGCTTCCCACTAGCTATCTATTTTACATTTGGTAGTGTATATATGTCCATGCCACTCTCTCACTTTGTCCTGGCTTACCCTTACACAATGAGCTTTGAATCAATATTAACTTAGTAGTAAATCTGTCATTTGCACATACGTGTAACCCTCACATGCAAAAGAAAATGGGTCCAAGAATGAGGCAATACCAGGAAAGGACGCAAACTACATTTCTCCAAGGGAATCCCGACCTCCTAATTCCAAATTTAGGAGCCTCCTCCATAGTACACAGCTCATTTATAAACGAATTATAGACATACCTCGGAGATACTGCAGGTTTGGTTCCAGATCACGGAGATAAAGCAAATATGGCAATAAAGCGAGTCACATGAATTTTTTGGTTTCCCAGTGTATATATAAATTATGTTTATACTATACTGTGGTCTACTAAGTGTGTAATAGCATTATGCTTAAAAACACCAATGTATCTACCTTAATTAAAAATTAGTTTATTGCTTTAAAAAATGCTAACCATCACCTCAGCCTTCAAGGGAGATATAATTTTTTTGCTGGTGGAGAGTCTTGCCTTGTTGTTGATGGCTGTGGACTGATGCGGATGGTGTTGGCTGAAGGCTGGTATGACTGTGGCAATATCTTAAAATAGGACAACAGTCTGCAGCATCGATTGACTCTTCCTTTCACGAATGATTTCCCTGTAGCACGCAATGCTGTTTTATAGCATTTTACACACAGAACTTCTTTCAAAATTGGAGTCAATCCTCTCGAACTCTGCTACTGCTTTATCAATTAAATGTATGTAATATCCTAAATCCTTTGTTGTCATTTCAACAAAATTCACAGAATCTTCACCAGGAGTAGATTCCATCTCAGGAAACCACTTCCTCTGCTCAACCCTTAAAGTTTTATCATGACATTGCAGTCACATCTTCAGACTCCACTTCTAATTTTAGTTTTCATGCTATTTCCACCACATAAGCAGTTACTTTCTCCACTGCAGTCTTGAACCACTCAAAGTCATCCATGAGGTTTGGAAACAACTTCTTCCAAACTCCTGTTAATGTTGATATTTTGACCTCTTCCCATTAATCATGAATGTTCTTAATGGCATCTACAATGGTGAATCCTTTCCAGAAGGTTTTCAGTTGACTTTGCCCAGATCAGAAGAACAGCCATCTATCTATGGCAGTGATAACCTTACAAAATGTATCTCTTAAATAATAAGATGTGAAAGTTGAAATTACTCCTTGATCCATGGGCTGCAAAATGGATGTTGTGTTATCAGGCATGAAAACAACATGAATCTCATTGTACATCTCTGTCAGAGTTCTTGGGTGACCAGGTGCATTGTCAGTGAGCAGTAGCATTTTGAAAGGAATATTTTTTTCTAAGCAATCAGTCTCAACAGTGGACTTAAAATATTCAGTAAACTATGTTGTAAGCAGATATGCTGTCATCCAGGCTTTGCTGTTCCATCTACAGAGCATAAGTAGAGTGGATCTGGCATAATTCTTAAGGGCCCTAAGATTTTCAGAATGGCAAATGAGCATTGGTTTCAACTTAAAAGTTACCAGCTGCAGAGTCAGCCTGTCCTTTGAAGCTTTGAAGCCAGGCATCGTCTTCTCTCTAGCTGTGAAAGTCCTAGATGGCACTGTCTTCCAATATAAGGCTGTTTCATCTACATTGCAAACGTGATGTTTGGTGTAGCCATCCTCATTTATTATCTTAGCTAGATCTTTTGTTAACTTGCTGAAGCTTCTATTCTAAAAGTACAATGCTTCCCCCCCTTGTACTTTTATGCTATGGAGATGGCTTATTTCCTTAAACGCCGTGTAAATCAATCTCTACTAGCTTCAAACTTTTCTCCTGCAGCTTCCTCACCTTTCTCAGCTTTCACAGACTTGAAAAGAATTAGGATCTTGGTCTGGATTAGGCTTTGCTTTAAGGGAATGTTGTGGCTGGTTTGAGCTTCTATCAAGACCACTGAAACTTTTTCCTTCAGCAATAATGTTGTTTTGCTTTCTTATTAGTCACGTGTTTGCTGAAGTAGCACTTTTAATTCTATGAAGAACTTTTACTTTGCATGACAACTTGGCTGACTGTTTAGCTCAAGAGGCCTAGCTTTTGGCCCATCTCAGCTTTCGACATGCTTTCCTCACTAATCTTACTTATTGCCAGCTTTTTATTTAAAGTGAGAGACGTGTGACTCTTCCTTTCACTTGAACACTGAGAGGCCATTGTAGGGTTTATTAACTGGCCTAATTTCAATATTGCTGTATCTCAGGGAATAGAGAGGCCAGAGGAAGTGGAGAGAGACTGGAGAACGGCTGGTTGGTGGGGCAGTCAGAACACACACACCATTTATCGATTAAGTATACTGTATTATACTGGCATGGTTTGTGGTGTCCCAAAACAATTACAATAGTAACCTCAAAGACTGCTAAACACAGATTACCCTAACTAATATAATAATAAGGAAAAAGTTTGAAATTTTGTAAAAATTACCAAAATGTGACACAGAGACACAAAGTGAGCACACGCTGTGGAAAAAATGGCACTGATAGATGTGCACTGCCCTAGGTTGCCACAAACCTTCAATTTGTAAAAAAAAGGAATACCTTTGAAGTGCAATAAAACAATAAAATGAGGTATGCCTGTGAATGCACACTTTAAGTTTCTTCTATAACAGATAAAAATATCAAAGAGCTTTAAAAAGTACATACCACTTGGGGTTCCCCTGTTTGACCAAGGCTGGGGTTGCAGCCCTCACCTGATGGTTCTGTTGGAGTCCTCGTGGTCTGGGTCTGGATCCTGCATCTCCCCACTGTCGTTCTGGCACTCTGCCATGACCATCTCAGCATCTTGGACCATTGCCTCTTCCATGTCATCCATGAGCCCACTGTTTCTTTCACTGTCATTGTCATCGCTCCCTTCTTCCATGACTACATCAGACTCTGCCCCAGGGCTAAGCAAATCTAAAAAATTGTTTTGCCCCCATGAAGATAAGCCTGGAATCCTGGAGCCAGGACTTAAGAGAAAGTTAGGCAATCTTAAAGCAAATCAATTGGAAGCCCTAAAAATATAGTTATGTGAAGAATTTTTCTTTTCTTTCACTTTCCTTTTAAATTTTAGTTCATAGTCACCTGAATGAATGAGAGGATGAATATATAATTTTACGAGCAGATGCTCGTTTTTTGTGCCCCTGAGCCTAAAAGCATGAAAAGTCATGGGAAGCCTTGGAAGGAAGCCAAGGGTGAGATAGAAACAAAGTGCTAGGAAGCAAAGTGATACCAGGCACCAGTGAAGAGGATACGAATCTTATTTCAGTAGTACAGCCCTGGTGGGAAAAAGAAATACATGGGAGGATGTGGGAAACTTTGACATGCAAGAAAACTCAAGGTCACTGGTTCTTGATATTCCAGTAACTTTTAAAATCATGGATTCTAATATATGGTCACATAAGCCTAAGATATTTGATATTCGAAGTAATACTGAATCCTGTCATTATATAGATGATGGTAATGTAGTAAATTATAATTACTTACTAAGGCAAAGTACTTACTTTAAAGTTAGAAAACAGATTGATCAGAGACCCTAGCCTGCCAAGCTTGGAAAATGCACATTTTTCCAGATTTTTCTGACTGTATGGAAAAATGCAATTTCAAATTAATCAACATAACATAAACTACACTGTTTCCCTTTGGTTCTAGTCATCAAGTACACATTGACATTTCCTGGGCCTGAACAAAATCAATACCATATGCCACAGAAAGTGGGAAGATTGCCAAGCTTTTGAGTTTGGCAGCTAATTCATGCATCTTGAAGCCAGAAACTACTATGGGAATGTTTTCCTAGAGAGTTTTCTCTTCTTCTTCTAGAGAAGAAAGTTGGAGAACATACATAATCACTTGTTCTTCAGGATTTTAGCAACAGAAATACTCAACCTGTTTATCCAGTCTTTTATCACCAGTCTTATTCCCAGAGGAAACAGCAAACTGATAACAGACTGAAAATATAACACAGTCTACTATCTATGGAAAAAGTCAGCTTGGGACACTAAGTCAAATATTTTGGTCAGAATCCATCAGCAATTCTACCAGGGAAGAAAATGAGAGCTGTTCCTTTAGGACATAGCGTTTTTCTTAGAATTCCTTCAATCTTAATTTATACAATTAAAGTTTTCCCAAAGGAATATTCCCCAATATAGAAAAGGATATGTAGTTTTTAATTGTCTAAATTAAAGTTCCTTTTATTACTATTAAAGATGTGGGTTAACAAGCACATACATAATGAGAATAGTAAGCAGGTGGAGGAAGAAAGTTGTAACTATTTCCTGGTAGGTCAATTTCTGTGGTCCTTCCCTTCCTTGACAGACAGGGAAGAAAAGTTAACTTCTGTCTCAATTCTGGGAATGAAAAGCATGGAGGATGAGACTGATAGCTATAACTGGGAGGCATTCCAACAATTTCTATGCTTCTGAATGAACTAGAATAGGTGTAGAAAAATAAGAGAGCTGGGGAAGAAATCCTGGATATCCAAGTTTTCAGTACTAGCTAGTTCACCATGTAAAAATCAAGAAAATCTCTGGTCTTTATCACAACGCAATGATGGGTGCTTTTTTACAGTAAAGTAGGACAGAGGCCGTAATTTACTTTGGTTTGGGTCACGAGTATCTGAATGGAAGAAATTAAAAGTAAAAAAATCCCGCTAAGTCCTAACTGACACATGCCTTAGGAGGGAAAAGAAGCATAGATGTGACAGCTGACCTTTTACCTACCTCCGTTAATGGTCACTTCGCCAAGGCAGTTGTTGGGTACTTTTGGTGCACAACGTTTATGACAGTTGAATCTGCAATCTAATCACAATCATTTTAAAAGAAAACAAATCAAAACCAAGCATGCATCAGAAAGAGAAGGTGTGGGAAAAATAGTCATTTCAAATAGGTGAGGCTCAAACTTCGGCGGCTGACAAATACTTGGTGGCAAGATTGTCCTTACCTTTGCACTGCAGGCCCTGCCTGAAGAGCCCCTTGAGAAGCTTCTTGCAGTACTGGCACACAGTGGGCC
The DNA here is from genome assembly GCF_963924675.1 of Phocoena phocoena. NCBI lineage: Eukaryota > Metazoa > Chordata > Mammalia > Artiodactyla > Phocoenidae > Phocoena > Phocoena phocoena. The sequence continues at coordinate 68,387,796 of NC_089220.1, read as the reverse complement.
GGGTGTAGGAGTGGATGACGAAAGTGTGCGGCACTTTAACTTTGGACAGCAAGATCTTGTCGAGCTGGATGGGTCGTCCAATGTATGACTGGGAATTCGACCTCTTCTCTCGACCGATGAATGACTCTGATGGTGACTTTTGCTATATGTTTGAAAAACAATAAAGGACAATAAGATATATCTGATTTATATATTTTTATTTTCATTTTTATTTATTTTCCAACAAAAGGTCTCACATATTCATTATTGAGCCAAAGCACTAGTGCAGAAATACTGACACAAAGAGAAAAATCATTTTCCCAATAAAGCACATCCAGCTGTTCATATAGTAGTGATGTTCTCAGAGTGATATGGTAAGATGCAAGTGACCCTGACACAGCATAATATATTTGTGTATTTTTAAATTGCCTTTTATTTTACTACTGTATTTAGTAGTTTGATCCTTAAGAATGTGAGAGGAATAAACTAAAACTATGTTTCTGTTAATTAATGTCATTTATTTCCCCTTAATTTCTTTTTTGAGTTACTTTATTTTTAAAGTATGAAAAGAAGAGAATTGGAGATCAGACTATTTGAACCTTACTTCTAGGACTTTCAAATAATTTGCAGCTTTTCAATTTCATCAGTTTAATACAGAAATATAAAGTTGAAAGCAAACCAAAAAATCGTTCTTAATCCCACTCCATATATTACGTCATTGACATTTTCTAAAGTTTTACATATAGGAAATGCAAGCAGTTCAGGAAGATAAAAAATGAAAAGTAAATTCCCCCAATCTGTCCAATCTAGTACTTCATCTGAACAGGGCCTACAGCTTCTTTGGATTCCCTCCAAGAAAAAAATGAATATAATTTAAAATTACTCCTCAACCATAAAAGTAAAGGGTTAAAATTATACTATCATTTATATAATTGAAAAACATAGTGACTACTGGATTATATAAGACACACAAATATTAATGTTTCGGTTACAATTATATCTCTGTGCACTCTTGTTTCTCATTTTGTAATTAATCAGCCCAGTACATAGATTAAAAAACATAAATGAAGTGAAGTAAGTCATAAAGAGAAAAAAAACATCGTATATTAACGCATATATATGGAATCTGAAAAAGTTGGTATAGACGATCTTATTTACAAAGCAGAAACAGAGACACAGACACAGAGAACAAACATATGGATACCAAGGGGGAAAGGGGAGATGGGATGAATGGGGAGATTGGGATTGACATATATACACTATTGTATATAGTATCATATATACACTAATGATACTATGTATAAAATAGATAACTAATGAGAACCTACTGTATAGCTCAGGGAACTCTACTCAATGCTCTGTGATGACCTAAAGGAGAAGGAAGTCAAAAAAACGGGATATATGTATACGTATAGCTGAGTCATTTTGCTGTACAGTAGAAACTAACACAATATTGTAAAGCAACTATATTCCAATAAACGTTTTTAAAAAAATAAAATAAAATAAATTTAACTGTGTTTACAATGTTTTTGAACAATTTCATGGTATCTCTTGATATCATGGAAATGTACTTGGGAATCATCAGGAAAAATAATCATTGGAATAAAAGAACTGAATTACTTTTTAACAGTTATTATAATTATATATCTCATTTATTAAGCTCTTAACTTAGTATTAACTTTTAATAATCACTGTGTTAGGCACCTTACAAGACAGGCCTGGTTATCTATAGTTGAGGATCTAAGCTCATAAAGTTTAAGTATACTCTTTTGGGTCAAATGCTAGTAAACAGTGGAGCCAAAACATGAACCTACACTTGTCTGCTTCTAGAGCCCTTGTATTATCACATTACTCAGTTAATTTCTAATTTGAAATAATTACTGATGAGAAACAAATCATATTTACAGACAATTTCCATCCTTTTCAATGCCTATCTGCATCAAAAGGTAATACCATTTATTACCAAATGGGAAATTTTTGATTTGCAGATTCACCAGCTGCAATAAAAAGAAATTTGAGATGAGGTTCTACTTAGGGATATTATGTCTACAGTTACATTTATAATTTCAATTCTATAAAATAAAATTACAAAGCATAATTATTCTGGAAGGGCTCAACTCCTGCAGAGAGATCTAGGGCACTTTTAAAGATGAGCCAAAGGTTTGCCAAACCAGAATCATAAATATATTGAATAAATATCCTCAATGGAATTGAATTTTACTGGAAAATAATTAAATATGTAGGGTTAGGTCCCTGCTTTAACTATATCCAATGGGCCAGTTTTAAGCATACACTAAAATGAAAAGTGATGTTTTTCCGTAGTTGGAAAGTTTCAACACTCAGAATAAAAGCTGACGTGATGTCACACTTTCTTAGCAGACTTAAAATGTTCTCAGATTTGGAAAATCATATGAAAAGTTGACCAAATCACCTTTTAGTTACTTTCCTTAATTAAAGAGACCTAATTCTTGGCTGTGTTAACAAAGCCAGTTTGATGTAGGACTACTCAGTATACCATGGGGCAAATTCACTTAGAAGAGCAAGAAGCAATCCGATAAAACTGAATGTCTTCTTTTCATCCAACATGGTAACATTCACATAAACACTGCCATAAACTACAAGAACCAGAATTATTCTTGAGAAGTCATTTCGTTTATTACCTTCAAGGCAAGATTACATAAGGAATTTTAAAACGTTACACGAGTTTAGGGAAAAGAAATTGGCTGTTACTTTGTGGCCCAGAGTCCTTACTTGTAAAACAAACAGAAAATTGTAAACAAACAGAAAAATAAGATCCTATGAAACAAGGCCATTGACCTGTAATATAAATTTATATTTATAATATCTATCTATATATCACTGTTTACATAAGTGTTCAAAAACCATCATTTCTGGACTCCTGCCAATTATTCCTTCCAATAATATGAAAGCAAACTAAATGCTTCTAAGGCTTTTCAGAATCAGTGATAGATTTTGATTAATAATTCATATTCAGTTACTATTTTAAGAAAGTTACTAGTTGTAATTTCAATTTTTATGTGAAGTTTTATTTGAAGGTATATACATCAGAAATCCACAATTACAGTATTTTTGTTTGATGCATCAAGCTACAGAGTAGGCAAAAATTCAGAAATTAGTAATTTTAAATGAAACAGGGGATGGTTTAAAAAATCTCATTGATCTAAATGCAGCTAGCTTGGACTTTAAGATAAGTTCAATATGAAAGTAGACTTAGCAAGTCAAAGGGTAATGTTGATTTAAATAACAGCTTTTATGGATGTTATGCATTATTATGCAAAGTAAAGAGATATGGTATCATTGTATTTCTTCATTAACTTCATTTTATTTTTTATTTATTTGTATATTTTTATACTTAATTATAATATGTATAGAACTTTACAGTTTTAAATAAAATCTTTCTTTAATTCTGGTAAAGAGAAAACTCTCTCTTACCCATTAACACTAGTTTTACTAGGTTAACTAAATGGTGTTTAAATTCATTTCCACTGTTACTTGCTGTTCCAGTTTGGCACTGTGTGTTTGGTGAACCTGGGCAATCTGCAGAATGAGTGTTTTTTTTTTTTTTTTTAAGGGAACAGGGAGGAAAGTTGAAATGTTTTGGAAAGGGAACAGCAACATTTTGTTTCATTCTGCTTCATTTTTATGTGCAGGACAAAAACTGGCTCAAAACTCTGAAAAGCTATAAAATTCTCTTCTCTATAATTATGGTAGGCACTTGCAGGAGGATGTGCTTCTAAAAATTTACATTTTTACATTAGCCACTGGTCCTATGAACTGTTCTCTTCCTGAGTGGAGGAATTTGGATCACATTACAGGTGTGGAACTTTTGTGAGAACTGACATCACTGTACAATATGGTATTGGGATGGATTGATGTAAATGATCGGATTTGGCAAATTATAGATGACGAAAAGTATAAAGATCTCTTGTTCTCATTGTAAGAGGTATCACATCATAGATGAGAGAGAATATGAGAACAAAAAAATGATGAAAGCTGAATTTAAAGGCGGGATTAGATATTAAATAAATATTATACAGATTAAACTTTTTTTAAAAGACTATGGTGTCCTGAAGTGTCTGTAACATTCTCATGCTAACAATATTTCATTTGAAATGACTGCCAAAGTTAAAACTATATGCACTGAACACCTACTTACAGAGGCAATGCATCTTGCTTTTCTAGAGACTGAATTTGTTTTTTAACCTGGTGTATTAAATTGATGACTCAGCAAGTTTGGAACCATCCCAGGAAATGACTGGTTAGATTACATTATGGAAACTCCAACTGCCAGCACATCTTTAAACATTCAACAGGACCATGAAACAATTTCCCAACAAGGTATATTCCACTTCACAGTTCACAATGAATTCTCTTTATTAGTTAAGCTAGAAAACAGAGGGGAAAAATGGCCCTTACTTGTGGTTTCTTGTTGTCATTTATGGAAAAATCAAACATAAGACTTCCTGAGAGATGAAAGTCACTGTCTAAAAAACAAGATTCAAATAAAAACTTCTCCACTATTAAGATATTTATGTTTGTTAACTAAAATCCATTTCACAAACCCATATTGGGGACTGGATTTGGGGTGACATAAACTCCCCTTGAATCAAAGAGAAATAGAAAAGTAGAGAACACTTTAGTGTACGTGTTGACATCACTTTTTGGACTCCTCATTTTTGGGACTCTTTTTGGTCTTAATCATAAGCTCCTAAGGGAAGGACACAATAAGCTCCTAAGGGAAGGACAACATCTTAATCATGTTTGTCCTCTGTTAATGGAAAGAAGTGCCTGGTAAAGATAAGTAATAAGCATTGCTTGAACTAAACAAAAATGAATGTCTTCAAGCAATAAATGCATGCAAATAATGGATGAGACGTTTCAATAGAGATGTTCAAAATACAGACTGTTAATATAAGCTTTAAAAAAAATTTAGTATTACATGCACTGTAACATTGACACACTTGCTCTACAGGATTTCAATTTTAAGTGAGTACAATTGACTAAGGAATGTTTTCCACTGGAACTGTTCTCTGTACTTGTCTACCTGCTCCTCGTCCCTACTTGGCATCTCCAACATGAAAAACAAAATCTGTCAGAACCCTTTTGCTCTGGAAAGAGGACAGGTGGCAAGCTCAAATATCAATAATACCTGTAGGCTGCTAATACTAATGGGTGTCAGGGATGCAATAGAGAATGGTGGAGACTACAGTAAATCGGAGAGGACAGGCTCGGTTGAAAAGGGATGGATCAAAGACTGCTAATGGCTGTGAGTATGAAAGCCCTATGTTTCCTGACCTCTTAGTTTTGCAAAAGAAGCAGAAGATCTAGTTGCTTTATGAAATAACTCTATTTCTCGACATTAGCGACTGAAAAAATTCTGAAACGTTGTGCCAGTTAACTGATTTGGGGAATAAATCTGGTCATGGGGAGTCTGAGACCTCTGAACTAGATAACGACATAAAACACTTTATATAACCTTTGTAGGTGCCAGATTCTTTTCCTAGCACTTTACATTCATCAACTCATTTAAACCTCATGACCACCAGGTTTTTTTAAAGATAAGGAAACTGAATCATAGAGAGACTACATCATTTGCCCAAGATCGCACAGCCCGTAGAAGCAGAACTATGAACTCAGGTATTCTTTTTTTTTTTTTTGCGGTACGCGGGCCTCTCACTGTTGTGGCCTCTCCCGTTGCGGAGCACAGGCTCCGGACGCGCATGCTGAGCGGCCATGGCTCACGGGCCCAGCCGCTCTGCGGCATGTGGGATCTTCCCGGACCGGGGCATGAACCCGTGTCCCCTGCGTCGGCAGGCGGACTCTTAACCACTGCGCCACCAGGGAAGCCCCAGGTATTCTTGTTCCAGATGATAATAATGATTCCTCTCTTTATAGCCTCTCCCAGTTCTCATATCCCCTGGTTTTATGCTAATATAAAAATAGAAAGTATTTTCTTCCCTTCATTTAAGTCATGAAGGAAGCGTTCACAGGAAACAAGAAAAATCAAGTAATAGTATGTTCTACTTGCCAAAATGCAAAGTGAAAATATTGTGAACCCCTTAACCTTGACCTACAGAAGAGACTTTCAAGCGACTTGTCTGTGCCCAGAGGATAGCATCTGAGTCCTGCATGTTTTCTAGAACATAATGATTAGCATAATACACAGCCTCTATTGTATAAGTATCACTCGTTGCCTGCCAACTTTCCTGTTCAGGTGCTGTTATGCTTAAAAGATACCAGCACAGCTATGTGAAACACAGCCAACCAAACATTAATCTTTTATTCTAGAAGTTTTAAGATCTAGCATTTTTTGATTATCAAAGAACTGTGCAGAATAGCACCTTGTAACAGTTTGCTCCTACTGCCATCCAGATGGATCTATCTAATTTAACAAGTGCTTACTGGGACAAATCCTACCTAAAGGCTCAAGTCAGATGCTACAGGACATACGAGGACCAGTAAATAACAGTCTCTCTGCCCAATGAGTTTACTATTCAATAGAATTCTGGACACAACATAACTGTTACTATCAACAACATGTGCTCTTCCCTTCTATAGGCATAGATGGTTCTGTCTCATTCTTCAGATTCCAGGTCATATATCACCTTCTCCAGGACGCCTCCAGATCACCTCACTTCCTGCCCACATCCCCTCCACTCTGTGGTACTCTCTGGCACATCATCATGTCCCCTCCAAAGCCATTACTGCAGAGCACAACTATCTTATTTACCTCTTTGTTTATTAGGTTTTTACTGTCTCCCTTCAGTAGAATATAAGTTCCATGAGAAGGGGAACTTGACAATTTTGTTCATCACTGTATCACCAACTTCTGGAATACTGCCTCACACAGAATAAGTGCCCATATGTATGAAGGTTCGAAGAAAAGATAAACCACTTCCATGATGGAGATAAAGGGGTCATTCAGAAAAGGAGTTTCCTGAAGAAGAGGCATTGGGTGTGGATCCTGAAGTGAGTCTTGCCATGCAATGACTATGTTGACCATTATTAGCAGTTAAAATTCTGTTTAGGACAACTCAGTCCTCCTAATCTTCAGACTGCCTAGAGATTTCTTTTATATGCTCTGAAACCTGTTTATCCCACTTGGAAATGATTATCTAATGCCACCCATTGTCACTGCTAGTAAAACACGGCTGTGAATGCTTAGTCTGAGGCTATTTTACGAAGCAAAAAAGAAACAATCAACTTCTGTCAACAACACTGAGATGAATATTTCACCTCAAACATGGGGAGTCCAGGATTTCCCAGCACAGAGCAGTTCTTGGGCAACAGACAAGTCTGAAGACTCCTGGGAATTGAGGTTCACATACGAACATGTGAACATGGCATGTTGCCATGCCCTGTAATTCGCTGAGTAGAGGGTAGGGTGTTTGGCAAGTTTTAAATTGTTCAGTGCTATTCTGTTACAATTCTGATTCTACAGGCCTTGAACTACCTGCCAAGTGTGCCAGATAAATGAGTTTGGTTCCTCAGTTGGATACCCTAAATATGTAGCATAAATAAAATCTAATCAACACCTTTTCATAACAGTGAAAAGGACCGCCACAGAGCAGAAATAAAAAAAAGTGTGCCCCCTGCTTAGTAGTGATGGATGCTGTTGTACAGTGGAGAATCCATTTTTAATGTCTGCAGCAATTTGTGAAAGATTTCATAGTAACAACATATATAAATCTCTGATTAAAAATACACGGTGATCTGGATTTGCTGAGTGCTGAAGCAGTCTTAGACGTTACATTAACTTTTATACTGCCTCACTCTTTTTTTTTTTCTCACTCTTTTTAAGTAAACAGAAATGAAGGATAAAGGAACCTTACTATTTTCTTAAGCAATCCACCCTTTCCAGGGAAAGCACTAGACCCTTGGAGAACTTGTTACAAATTACATGCACTGTTCTTTCAAAATGTCAGTTACTGACATCTTCCAAATCTCTGGGTTCCTGGAGGAAAGGGGAGACATAATACAAGTACTGCCTCTCCTTATACTTGAAGGCAATGCAACCTTAACTCCACACACTATACATTCATAAAATAAAAAAGCATTTCTGCTGAGGAAGAAAATAACTCTGCATGTCAACAAGTTGAGGGCTTCGACTGTCGTATAGAAAGTGAACTGGAAGGTAAGCAGATCATGTGGAAAATTCAAAAGTGATTTTAGGGACACATATTCTCATGGTATTTGACCTTGATTGAATTGACAGGCGCCTGGCCTCGGTTTACGAGCTAACGGGAAAGCTGAATGAAATAATCTAAAAAGAGATTTCCCAGCGATTACTGCCTTGGAGCTTAGTAGTCATGACTGGTGAGGAATTTAAGGAGCAGAGACTTAAATTTGACAGGCCTGGCATGACATTAGATGGACACAGATAGCCACTTAGCAAATGCCTGTTACTGGTAACTGGGTGCGTGGGGGGGTTGCTTTGCATCTTAAAGCAGAGAGCAATGTTTTGTGTCTTAAGTCATGACAGTGCGGAGTGTTACGGAGGCCAAGGTACCTTCCCGATGTGAGTGCAGGCCCTTCAGGGACTTCACTAAAGATCCATTTGTTCCAAAGACCTGTATGTTTGTAACTGTGGACAAGTGGTACTTGATGTCCTCTTCCCCAGTGGAATTCATGAAGAAATCTCCAGCTGTGTTCGTACTTAGAATTACACATCTGGAAGTCTATGTTCAGAACATGAAATAATAATGTACAGATGACAAGCCAGACAAATTGAATGAAATCAGGCAACAGCTGATTAATAGCACATCAAAGAAGGCCTCACACTCTTAATTTTACTGATGGGCTCCTTCCCAACAAACGCACCACTGCACATACTCTTCTGCCTCTCAGGAGGTGGAAAAGTGCCAGTTAAATAATTCTTGGATGTCTTTTCCTCACTGGAAGTATACACTGCCCAGGTTTGAATTTAGAGAACTAGTCTGTACAATCATCAAAAGAAATCTTGCAATATCTGGCTAACATATTGGATGTCATGGTTCATATTTAAACAGAAAAACGACTTCTTAATTCAGATGAATCACCAGGATTCCTGGAACTCCAGAACACAAGCATAACAATTAAAATGTCTACCTCTAGACAGACTTTTGCTACTTTGGAAAATATCCTGGAAAATATTTATTGGGCCAGAAATTTCACCATAGTTTCATTAGAAATAACTTTCTCCCTCAGTATTTGCTCATTTGAAAAGACTCTGCCTTAACTATTATAAAGTGTATCAGGATCATACCCAATTACAGATAGGTAATGCAATAGTGGTATTCTCTTGTCTTTACTTATTTATTAATGAACAGAAACAGTAACTGAATGAGTCATTTTGGGGGGAGGTTTTCTAGGAGAGTATGCAGACAAGAGTTCCTTTTACTACAATACTTGTCTGAATTAAATGTGACTCAGGAAACTCTATAAAAATAATAGTGGTTTATGGAAAAGTATTATTTAGAAAATACGCACCCTCCCATAAAAAGTTAAACTGAATATCGTCCAAATTTTGTAAAAACTAAAGGATATGAAGGGTAAACAGTCAAACATAGAGAAAGCTTTTGGAACGAGCAATGTATTTCCTAATAATATCTTACTGTAGGCAGTCTGACTGTTAAGAATTACCAAGAAGACTAGTCTAGAAGCATTTAATTTCACCAAAAAAAAAAAGAAAAAAAATTCTCTCTAGAGCCTCTCAACTTCAAAGCTGTAATAATAAATGCTTCCTTAAAGACATTTAAAAATATTTAAAATAACTTTAGTAAAGTTCTTAGATTTTAAAAAAATTCCATAAGGCCTACTTAACTTAAAAAAATATTGTGTCATCATTGTATCCTGTCGTTGCAAAGGACACCAGTGTCTTTAATTCTGCTTCATTTTCTACCTTGACTTCAGCTCATTTACGTCAAGAAAAGACTATTCTCTTGAATCACTTGAAAAGAATATTATGTTTAATCTGCCTACATTGATTTATTTTCAATAGTATTCCATGTAGAGTAAGGTAATGAGTGAAAATGTTTTCTCTGTATTAAAATATCAGTATGGGAAAAAGCCATGAAAAACACATGTAAAACTGAAAATATACTTCCATCACAGATTACCAGATAGAGGATTATTATCACAATATATATTTAATTAAAGACCTAAATATAAGGTCAGACACTATAAAACTCTTAGAGGAAGACATAGGCAGAACACTCTATGACATCAATCACAGCAAGATCCTTTTTGACCCACCTCCTAGAGAAATGGAAATAAAAACAAAAATAAACAAATGGGACCTAATGAAACTTAAAAGCTTTTGCACAGCAAAGGAAACCATAAACAAGACAAAAAAAATAGCCCTCAGAATGGGAGAAAATATTTGCAAATGAAGCAACTGACAAAGGATTAATCTCCAAAATATACAAGCAGCTCATGCAGCTCAACATCAAAAAACAAACAACCAAATCCAAAAATGGGCAGAAGACCTAAACAGACATTTCTCCAAAGAAGATATACAGATTGCCAACAAACATATGAAAGGATGCTCAGCATCACTAACCATTAGAGAAATGCAAATCAAAACTACAATGAGGTATCACCTCACACCAGTCAGAATGGCCATCATCAAAAAGTCTACAAACGATAAATGCTGGAGAAGGTGTGGAGAAAAGGGAACCCTCTTGCACTGTTGGTGGGAATGTAAATTGATACAGCCACTATGGAGAACAGTATGGAGGTTCCTTAAAAAACGACAAATAGAACTACCATACGACCCAGCAATCCCACTACTGGGCATACACCCTGAGAAAACCATAACTCAAAAAGAGAGTCATGTACCACAGTGTTCACTGCAGCACTATTTACAATAGCCAGGGCATGGAAGCAACCTAAGTGTCCATCGACAGATGAATGTATAAAGAAGATGTGGCACATATACGCAGTGGAATATTACTCAGCCATAAAAAGAAACGAAATTGAGTTATTTGTAGTGAGGTGGATGGACGTAGAGTCTGTCATACAGAGTGGAGTAAGTCAGAAAGAGAAAAACAAATACCGTATGCTAACACATATATGTGAATCTAAAAAAAAAGGTTCTCAAGAACCTAGGGGCAGGACAGGAATAAAGATGCAGACGTAGAGAATGGACTTGAGGACATGGGGAGGGGAAGGGTAAGCTGGGAAGAAGTGAGAGGGTGTCATGGACTTATATATACTACTAAATGTAAAATAGATAGCTATTGGGAAGCAGCCACATAGCACAGGGAGATCAGCTCAGTGCTTTGTGACCACCTAGAGGGGTGGGATAGGGAGGGTGGGAGGGAGATGCAAGAGGGAGGAGATATGGGGACATATGTATACATATAGCTGATTCACTTTGTTATACAGCAGAAACTAATACAACATTGTAAAGCAATTATATTCCAATAAAGATGTTAAAATTTTTTTTAAGTTTAAAAAAAAAATATATATATATATTCAAAGCAACTCAATAGAGAAAGAGACAGGCAATTCACCATAGGTGAAATACAGATGTCCAATAAATATATGAAAAGTTGTTTCTCTTCTCCAGTAAAGAAATCATATTTAGGAATAGAAATTATTTTACCTATCTATCAAATTTGTGAAAAAAAAACCTTTTAAAATACTGATAAAATCGATTGTTGGGAAGGCTATGAGGAAATGGAAACTCTCATACACTGCAGTCAGTGAAGTCATAAATTTAAACTTTTACATCCTTTTGAAGAACTAGTTGGCAAAAAAATATGTGTATATTCTTTAGTCTACTTGGCTTCTAAGGATATAACCTACTGGATTCATTCGATAAATACTTACTGAGAAACCTACAAATATGTTTACAAGTGTGCAAAAAATACAGACAAAGATGCCTATTTCCACATTGTTTAGAAAAAAAGGAACCAATCTAATCAATAGAGGACATTAAGTAAATTAATATATATCATTGCAATGTAATACCAGAAAGCTTTTACAAAAACACATTTCTTTGTTTCTATAGTGTCCATTCCTGCAAGTCCATGAGGGCAGAGGATTGACCTACCCTTGTATACTTTTGCATCCTTGAGTTATAAACCTGAAAATATGAACTCTGACTAAGACATGCTGAACATGGAGCCATGACCAGGTTTCTCAAACAGTTCTGCAACTCACAAACTGTCACTAGAATATCTCTCTGAAATACTGGTCAGATTTTATGAATAATTATCTTCCAGGACATTATAAAGAAAAGAAGAAAAGTTTGTTACCTTTTCAACAAACCAGCTATAAACAACTTCAAGAACAATAGCTTATGCAGAAAATGCATCTTGTTTCCCTCAGGAGCTATCCCGTGAAGGCCTGACTGCCTTTAAGTTGTACAACTTCCACAGAAAAGCAAACTACCCTTCAGTCCTCTTTTACACCATCTGCTCCGATTTCAGTGCAGGAGAGGGAAGTGGAAAATGCTTCCCGCCCTTTTTTGGCTTTATTCCCAAAGGATAATTTGAAGGGAAAGATACTAGTCCACATCTAAAATTATGTCTGAACGGCACTGTAAATTACAAAATTTAAATTTACAAGAATATCAAAAATTATACTGACCTAGCATTCACCCCAGACTTTTCTAAGTACGGCACATTTTGAACTAGGATAATTTTTCAATCATGGGAATTCACTATTATTGAAGCAGATCTCTTCATTTTACATCTTATGAATCAAGATATCTTGACTTGGGGCTTCCCCAGGGGCGCAGTGGTTGAGAGTCCGCCTGCTGATGCAGGGGACACGGGTTTGTGCCCCGGTCCGGGAAGATCCCACATGCTGTGGAGCGGCTAGGCCATGAGCCATGGCCGCTGAGCCTGCGCGTCCGGAGCCTGTGCTCCGCAACGGGAGAGGCCACAACAGTGAGAGGCCTGCGTACCGCAAAAAAAAAAAAAAAAAAAAAAAAAAAAAGATATCTTGACTTGTTAATTTTCTTTAACCCAGAACATGTTCTGGTTGTAGTTTGATTTGCTTCCTATGTTAAGAGTTACCTTAACAATACCATCTTAGAATGGACACTAATAATGGTATTTGAAATTTACAGTCTCATGAAAGAAAATAACAATATGTCAACTCTCAACTCACCAGAGGTACAGAAATAAGAAAAACGAAACATTAACAAGTCAACTGGTCAAAACAAGTTATCACAAGAAGAACACTGTTGTATATCCTGCTTTAATGCTTGACTTTTCCATGTTTAGGTTATTAATTGCTTAAGATAGACAAAAGGCCAATTTTGGAGGGGGTCTTACCTAAAACCTTTATGAAGGAAATGTGTGGTTTTCCATATATAATTTCTTCTTGGATTGAGACCTTAATACATACACTAGTACCATCCTTTTAAAAAATAATTAAATAGACTGATAATACATTACGGATTCAAAGCTCCTTTCTTGAAAAGTTATAAGTCCTCTTCAGGCAGTCCTTGTTTTGTGCCTTATGGTGCCAACCAAAACTGCTGGATATCAGGATGGTGACCTCACTTGGCACGGTTCTATGGTACCTAGCACCAGGACACAGTTCCAGCATGCACACATTTCAGTTAATATGCTACCAGGTGAAGTGAGTGCTGACTGTGTTCTGTTCTATTCTCAACTGGCCTGCCCAGCTTCATAGAAAAGACACCAATGTTATGGAATCAAGTAATCTGAGGGCAAAATTTTATCTAATAAACCAACTATTGGTCTAATGCCTGCACTGCTCTTTGTCTTCTTGAAGACTGTGAAAACTTAAACAATAACACCAGGAAAAGACAACCACCACCACCACCACCCATGGGCTTTCTGCTGTTCAACAGGTGGGATTCTGAGCTAAATTCTGACCTGAGTATTCTCATAGAGTCAATACAGATGACTGTCTGATGTTAATTTAATATTATAATGTTGGCTTGCAAAAGATGGTGAAGCACATTCCTAGGCAGAGTTAGTACCTACCTCAAAGCCAGGACTCACAGGAGACTGAAACATGAAGTCGTAAGAGCAAAAAGCAGACAAAGGTGCAGAAAAGGGGAGGCAGAAGACAAGAGAACCGTGTTATTGGAGGAATGCAATGCATGTTACTCAATAATATTATTAGCAAATAATAGATATGTTTTCAAGAAAAAGCAAAATGTGATACTAATCAGTCTTTGTGGCACAGAAACATCTGGGTTAGAAACTACTTTTTAACATTTCAATGGAACTACAGACACTAAGATTGCAAAAAACACAGTTTAAAGTTTTGATTTGGTAGAGGTAAAGAAAATATCTACTTGTCACAGTGTCAGTGATGAACGACGGTTCATTCACCTTCTTGAAAATAAATGAGAGTCAGAAAGAAGCATTTTGACCTTTAAGTGAAAGATCAGATTTTCTTCACAATAATTCATACTCTCAATGGAAAAAGAAAGAAAAAGGTCATCAAAGTAATCAAATGTGACATAGTTATCTGCCTGCAGGCAAGAATAAGTTGATGAATAATCAGTATCAGTCAGTGCTTTACAAACCTGAGAAGTCCAATAGTGGGTTAGAGTTTTAATGAGAGAAATATGTCTACAGTGTATTCTTTGCTCATTTTAGAGTCTTCGCTGCATATCATTGCTTTCTGTCTGATTTCATTTAAGGTTGAAATATAATTCAAAAGTAGAAAGGTTATGATAAATTTGTTAAGAGAAGGAGTATCAATGAAAAATCTAAGAAACATTTTGGTTAAGTAGACATGCATCTGGTAATTTATGCTGAATATATTCTTTTTCATCTCTATTCCCTCAAGCTTTGTGGGGTAGCTCTATCTGATAACTAGAAATGAAATCAAAACTAAAATACAGTTGACTCTTTTTCTTAACAAAAATGTATGATGGTGTTTTGAAATCCATGATATTTCCAGTGTTGAATAAACATTACACTTTGAGAAAAATCCTATTATTTGTTCTCTCAGTCCCTGCATCCTAATTTGCAATCTACAGCTAACCCATTTTGTCAGAGACTTTGGAAAGGGATGTACATTTAGATTGAGGTTCTGCTAAAATTAACTGTTACCCAGTGATACCAGTTAGACTTCTGGATTAACAGGAAGCATGAGCAGAATTCAGGAGCAACAATTGCTCATTTGGCCAGACCCAAACATAACTTTGGAGGAGAAATGATAACCCTGTTTGAATGTACTTTTCTAGAACATTTTCATACAGAGGAGGCAAAGCTTTCCCTCTGCGAGAAGAAATCAAATTTCCTCAATTTCCAAAATAAGATATTATCCTTGTCATCAACATACCTAATATCCAAAGCTCAGGATTTTCCTTCAGTTTGTAGCCCTGAATGTCTTTATTCTGGGCTATCAGCAGAATTCTTTCCAGCTTAGTGCTGGTTTACTGCACGATATTTGAAGATGGTCTATGCAACATGCATTAATTGACTTATTCCTCTAAGTTACCATTTCTAAAAGTGCATGTTATTTTCCCACTAGGTATTCCTAGGTTTCCTGAGAAAAAGGGATTCCATAGTTGAGTCAGTTTAGGAACACTGATTTCATTATTGCAAGAGTTCTGAGAGCCATAACCATGCTTAATGAATATTGTGATGTCCAGTACTTGGATGGACTGAGGAGTACTTCCCAATCTTATTTGACTAGGAGAAGGATTTTTTGCATAATATTTTATAGCACCATTATTTTAAAGAAAAAATTTGGGCAAACACACACCTCTGTATTTCTCCCTTGCTATCAAATTAGAATCACCAGAAATGTCCATAGGTCGCCAAGAAAAAGAGAGCCACCTATTCCTTTGGTAGTTGGTTGTAATATTTTACTAGAGCTTTGTTTTTCCCTTGAAAGAAGATCATATGAATCACAGTTGTGTATCTGTGGTGAAGACTACTGTAGAAAATGTTTATTATGTAAATGAATACTATATATATTAGGGTGATGTGGCATATTACTTTCATTTATCACCCAAAGAATTTATGTTTCCTGTTACTGAATAATGTAATTTCTATAATCCCATTTTCTTTAAATTGACTGATAGGAATCTCAGAATTAAATTAAATTATTAACTTTTCTGATATAATATTTCATCCTTTTACCACATGACTTGGGATGAAGAAACCTAATGACTTTATAACTTGCTATTGTCCTTTTAAAACCTTTTTATTGGGCTTCCCTGGTGGCGCAGTGGTTGAGAATCTGCCTGCCAATGCAGGGGACACGGGTTCGAGCCCTGGTCTGGGAAGATCCCACATGCTGCAGAGCAACTAGGCCCGTGAGCCACAACTACTGAGCCTGCGCGTCTGGAGCCTGTGCTCCACAACAAGAGGCCGCGATAGTGAGAGGCCCGTCGCACCAAGAGGAAGAGTGGCCCCCACTTGCCGCAACTAGAGTAAGCCCTCGCACAGAAACGAAGACCCAACACAGCCAAAAATAAATAAATAATTAATTAAGACCGCATATTAAAAAAATAAATAAATAAAATCTTTTTATTGAGGTATAATTTATATGGAATAAAGTGCAGAAAATTCTAGGTGTACATCTTGATGAGGTTTTACATGCGCATATAAGCATGTAACCTCTACCCAGATCAAGATATAGAATATTTCCAGCATCCAGAAAGGCTCTCTCTTGCTCCCTCTCTAAGTGGGCACCTACGAGGAGCCATTATTCTGATGTCTCTCACCATAAATCAGTTTTTCTGGATTAGAACTTCATACACTGGATTCACAGGCATATAATCTTCTGTTTTTCTTCCCTAAATATTATTTTGTGAGATTCATTTATGTTGCTGAATGAATCAACAGTTCCTCAATTCTATTGCTGTATTGCTGTATACTATTCCATTGTATGACTCTACCACTATTTATTTGTTTCTAGCTTTTAGCTACAATGAATAAAAATGTTAAAAACATGCTTGTAACAATACTATTCACACTGGCACCCCACCAAGGTGAAATACTTAGGTATAAATCTAACAAAATATGAATAAGATCTATATAAGGAAAACTATAAAACTCTGATGAGTGACATAAAAGAGCAAAATAATGGAGAGAGATATACCATGTTCACAGATAGGAAGACTCAATGTTATCAATTTGTCAGTTCTTCCCAACTTGACCTATAGATTCAATGCAATCCCAATCAAAATCTCAGCAAATTATTTTATGGATATCAACAAAGTGATTTTATAGTTTATATGGAGAGGCAAAATACCCAGAATAGCCAACATGATACTGAAGGAGAAGAATAAAGTTAGAGGACTGATGCTACCCAACTTCAAGACTTACTATAAAGCTATAATAATCAAAACAGTGTGGCATAAGAATGACAAATAGATCAATGAAGTAAAACAGTGAGACCCCAAATAAGCCCCCATAAATACAGTCAACTCACCTTTGACCAAGGAGCAAAGGCAATACAATGGAGCAAAGATGGTCTCTTCAATAAATGGTGCTGGTGATTCACATGTAAACAAATGAATCTAGACACAGAACTTACAATGAATTAACTTAATTAACTTAAATTAAAAAGTAAATTAATGCAAGTTAATTAAGTTAATTTAAAAATTTAACTCTATATGAATCATAGACCTAAATGTAAAACACAACACTATAAAAATCCTAGAAGATAACATAGGAGAAAACCTAGGTGACCCTGGATATGGTGGTGCTTTTTAAAATACATAACCAAAGACATGACCCTTGAAAGGAATAAATGATAAGCTGGGTTTCATTAAAATTAAAAACTTCTGCTCTGCAGAAGACAATGTTAAGAGAATTAAAAGACAAGCCACAGACAGGGAGAAAACATTTGCAAAATATTAGCAAAAGACACATCTAACAAAGATTGTTATCTGAAATATACAAAGAACTCTTGGGACTTCCCTGGTGGTCCAGTGGGTGAGATTCCACACTCACAATGCAGGGGGCCTGGGATCGATCCCTGGTCGGGGAACTAGATCCTGCATGTATGCCTCAACTAAGAGGTTACATGCCACAACTAAGAGTTTGCATGCCACAACTAGGAAGTCCGCCTGCTGCAACTAAAGATTCTGCATGCTGCAACTAAGACCAGGGGCAGCCAAAATAAATAAATATTAAATAATATATCTATATATAAAGAACTCTTAAAATTCCACAATAAGAAAACAAACAATCCAATTTACAAATGGGCCAAAAACCTTAACAAACGTCTTACCAAAAAAGATATACAGATGGCAAATAAGCATGTGAAAAGAAGTTTCACATCATATGCCATCAGGGAAATGCAAACTAAAACAATGAGAAACCACTACACACCTATCAGAACACAAAATCCAAAATAACGACAACACCAAATGCTGACAAGGATGTGCAACGACAGGAACTCTCATTCATTGCTGTGGGAATGCAAAATGGTGCAGCCACTTTGGAAGACAGTTTGGCAGTTATGACAAAACATAATCTTATCATATGATCCAGCAATTGCACTCCTTGATACTTACTCAAAAGAGCTGAAAACTTATGTTTACACCAAAACCTATACATGGATGCTTACAGCAGCCTTACTCATAACTGGCAAAACGTGGAAGCAACCAAGATGTCCTTTGTTAGGTGAATGGATAAATGAACTGTGGACATCTTGACAATGGATTGTTATTCCACTCTAAAATAAAATGAGCCATCAAGCCATGAAAAGACATGGAGGAAACTTAAGTATGTCCTACTAAGTAAAAGAAGCCAAACTGGAAAGGGTACATACTGTATGATTCCAACTATATGACATTCTGAAAAAGGCAAAACTATAGAGACAGTAAAAAAAAATCAGTAGTTGGTAGGGGTTGGCTGGAGGGGAGGAGGGAAGAATAGATGAAGCTAAGAGGACTTTTAGAGCAGTGAAAATATTCTGCATGATACCATAATGATGAATACATGTCATTATGCATTTGTCCAAATCCACAGAATGTACAACACCATGAGTGAACCCTAAAGCAAACCATGGACTTTGGTTGGTTATGATGTGCCTGGGTGATTATGATGTGTATGTCAACGTATGTTCACCAGTGTTAGCAAAAGTACCACTCTGGTAAGTGATGGTGATAATGGGGGAGGTTATGCATGTGTGGGTGGCAAGGGGTATATGGGAAATCTCTGTGCCTGCCTTTCAGTTTTGCTGTGAACCTAAAACTGCTTTGAAAAAGTGAAGTCTAAAAAATTTTTAGAAATTCTGGTACATATTTTTAAAAATTTAAAAAAATTCTGGTACGTATCTTTCCGTGCATGTCTATACACATTTCTGGTGAATATATACCTAGGAGGAAAACTGCTGAGTCGCATGATATGCATATGTTCAGCTTTAGAAGACAACTGCCAACCGGATTTCCAAAGTTGCTGAACCAATTTATATTCCTAGTAGTAGTGTATGTGAGTTCTAGTTATTCAATATCTTCACCAATACTTGTTACTGTCAGTTTTTTTCCCCCAACATTAGACATTCTGGTGTACAGATATCTCATTGTAGATTTAAATTTAGACTCTGATAAATAACGATGTAAAATACATTTTCATGTTTATTGGCTGTCTTCTTTTGTAAGGTGCCATTCAAGTACTTTGCCTGTATCTTAAATAAGGTTGTCTGTCTTTTCAACTTTTATAGATGTTCTTTATACATTTGGATATGACTCTTTTACAAGATATATATACATATTATATACATTGAAAATATATTTTCCCATTCTGTGACTTGCTTTTCCATCCTTTTAATGGTATATTTTGCTGAAAATAATTTAATTTTAATGATGCCCAATTTACCAATTTTTTTCTTTTGTCATCAGTGACTTGAGTCCTATTTGAAAAAGGTTTTCGTGACCCAAATTACTGTAGATACTCTTGTATGTTATCTCCTAGAAGCTCCTCATCTACCTAGGATTTATTTTGTATATGGTATAAGGTAAGGTCAAGATTCATATTTTCCATATAGATATCCCATTGGTTCCAGAAATATTTGTTGAAAAAAACCATCCTTTTCTCATAGCAGTGGTACTGTTGTCATAACTTAGTTGGCCTGTATATGCGCACAGTTTCTGGACTCCTTCTATTCTGTTTCATTGGTTTATTTTCTGTTCTGGTGTAATACCACATTGTCTTAACTACGGCTTTATGATATGTTTGGAAATTCTCCAGCTTTGTTCTACATCAGGGGTTCTCAAACTCAGCACTACTGACATTTTGAGCCAGCTACTTCTTTGTTTGGGGGCTGTCCTGTACATTGACCTCTCTGTGATTTCCTTATTTCTGAGACATTTGTCCCTCAAATCCTGATTGCCTTGGTTGCTCCCAGGTACCTTTAAATATTGTTTTGTTATGTTCTGTTATACTGTATTCAGCTTTTATAATTGTCCCTTACAGGAGAGTGGTCTGATACAAGCTTCTTCATAGCTAGGAGCAGAAGTTCTGGAACAGATTATTAACTTTTTTGCCTAAGACTAAGCCTTGTATAACATGATTTCAAATGGCCTTAACTTTTCCCAAACACCACAAGAACATCTGCAAATTTTTAAAAAGATGAGATGATTTTTAAAAAGATCTAGATGATAAACAGAGATATTATAGAATCATTTAATCTTGACTTCTATGCAATTGTCTAAAAGTTTATAAAACTGATATAATCTTAATAAGTATATTTATACATAATGAAACAACGTATTAGTGTGTCCTCCTTAAGTACCTACTGAGTTTTTCTTGTTTCCTTCTAACACAGGTGATGATGTACAAAAAGATATACACCCTTGCAGAGCGCTTATGCCATAAATTGCCTACATTTTGGATTTTCTCAAAAAAGGACTGCATCATGGTTGGAATAATGGATACAGTTTAGTGCCGAAGTTGACGACAGACAAAGCTTGTCATAAGATCTATGTTGTTATACTTTTTTTTCTATGTTAGCAGCAGTATAGAAATCCAAGACTCAATTTATTTGCCAGAAATGGGTAAATTAATAGAATTACCAGTATTTTAATCCATATGTGAAATGGTGATTTTCCAGTCAAAATAGGCAATCAAATGTTGAATAGAAAAATCATTTTCTTACATTTGGCAGAAAATCTATACTTATTGCAGACTTGCAACATGGGTGGTCTAATGGCATTACTTAGCAATGCCATCTTAATATAGACCATCATCCTTTTCAGAAATGGAAAATATTGTTTATTGTATACGGACTAAAAGGTTTTACTATCATTACCATAATGTTACCTTTGACTAGGCATTCACTATAACCTTTAAACTACAGTTACTGGCCTTTTATGTTTTGCACAGGGATGAAAAGAGACATATTAGCTGCACTCCGAGCATGCAAAGAGAGACATACAGGCACCCCACAGGGGCAAAAAGTGCTATGATGAATGTAAAACGTGCATTTGAGAGCCAATGTGTCACCAACACTATTACCAAAGGCATTTTTCATTTAAAGGTTACCCATAGGGCATTTTATATAAAGTTATGAAAGTTCATAATAACATTTTTCAAAGTATCCTGTGGCCCTAATATTTTCTCACCTCATAAATATATGATTTGATCAAACTTTTGTAAGCATTCTTGGCAGATATAGTTAAAATGTGATTTTTAAAATGTATTTTTAAAACATTTTTAAGCATTCTACTACAAAAAAAATTCTGTTTAGCAATAAAGTGCTAATGAATTTCAACATCTGATGTACAATATAGCTTGTAATCAAGTAATTCGAATAATTAAATAATTATGTAATTTGATTAAATAAAGCAATTAAAGCAATTAAATAATTTGGTTGAAAAACACAAAAACCTGCTTAAAGACTTTAGTAACCTAAATTAAATTTATATATAAATTATGCATTCACATTTATAAATATGCATGCATATAATAATTTCATTTATATTTATAAAATCTAAATGATACATATGTGATGTTTGGAAGCCTATATATATATACACACATGTGTATGTATACATACATATGTGCATATATGTATATATTATTAAAAACTGAGATAAGTTTTTTTCTTAATTTTAGTATTCAAATTTCACACAAAATTAATTTTAAATACATCAAGCATATATTAAGAAACACATTAAAACAGATTATATACATGCAACTCTTTCTATTGACTTATGAAGTCTTTGCACAAAAGCCATCATTTTAAAATTACCCTGTATGACTTTGAAGAGATCAAACACTTAGCCTAATATAGAAAATCAAACCACTGATAAATGAAAAAGCACAGTAAAGATCAGCTTAAGTAACACCTCATCTTGGAAGTCTGGTCTGAATTCTCCAGGCAAACAATTAAATATATTCCTATTAATTCTTTTTGAAAAACTGAGTTTTAAAGGAAGAATCTTTAGCATTAATTACCTAGATTCTAATCTATTCTAATGATGAATAACTTTAGTTTACAGCTTTAGATTACTTATGAGATGTTAACTAACTTTTAAAAATCTTTTCCTGGTGAAACTGAAACCAATACACATTAACTTATAATTTTATTTCTTAAACTTGTTTAAAAATGTCTATTCTGTAAACAGTATGACTCTCAGAGACGGTACTTAAAAGCAAGAGTAACTGCTAACTTATAAAATCACTACCTACAAAAATTCAAACGAAATCAAGAAATCTCAGAGTTGGAAAGATAATATGAGAGTTATTTGAAAAAGTAAATAGATTTTGACTTAAGCACCTTTCAGTAAGAGTATCATTAATTCTAACTAATACAACTTTATAAAGTAATATACAACCACACATGCATTCTGAATAGTCACCAAAATATAATATATTCTTCTAGTTACTGGTGGGATTTAGTGCCTGACTTCCCCTAACAGGTTCACTTCATGAAAACACAACAAACTCCCACCCAAAAGTCACAGAAACACAAAGTACGGACTTTTCCTATTTATCAAAATAAGCATTCATTTGAGTTATATGTCTGGCTTATGTTGCAACAAAATTTAAGTGATTTAAAGATCACAATGAAATATTTTCTGAACAACAGAGTAATTAATACAGCTTTTTAGAGATGGCTTCAAAATGCATTGCCCCTCTCCACCCCAGGGATTTATCTAACCTAAATGTTTCATAATTTTTATTTTTCTCTTTAATTGACTTTTGTAATTATTGGATTATAAAGAGTTTTTGTAATATCCACTAGCAGAGGGAGTAAAAATAGGAAACTTAAGCTCACACAATTAGCTTATTTCAGGATAATGTTCTTATTTTAAATAGTGCACATAATTACCACAGTTTTTACTTTGCTTTCAATGTTTGGAAAATCAAAATTTAACTTTCTTAAAGAAAAATATTTAAGCCACATCCACAGATATATATTTTAGAGCCAATGGAAATACTTAAAGTATTAAATGCTATTTTTCCCATGGCATTTGTCAACCAGTGTCACTTTGACATCAGCATGTACGCCTTTAATGCCAAACAATTAAAGACTTTCATCTTTTCATATGAGTGAAGTTCAGATTTTCTCCCAGAATAAACAGTCAACCATGCCACGAAATACTCTAATAATCATCAGAGAAGAAAATCTTTTATCTCTGGTTTCCAAATTTTGACAAACTATGTTTTGTCACATTCATGTATTAGTCTGTGCTGCTCTGGCTCCATGACCATGATGAAACCTCACAGATTTTAAAATTGCTCTAAGCTCACAGATAAAAGCAAACTCGAAGCTGTTGGATATTTGTTGAAGCACTGACCAATCTACAGCACAGGCCCTGAAGAAACACAGTCATTAACACCCTGGCTGTGTCCTCTCTCCCAGGGCGCTGTCTTGGATTGATTACCACTGTGACCACATCGTCCTACAGATTTCTCATGTAAACGGGCAAATGGATAAACAGGAGGCCATACCAGAAGGGGCTCATCGGGCGCACTGGTGGAAAGCTCGGCAGATGCTGTGCGGACAGTGCTGAGCCCAGTAAGGGAAACATTTGAGAGCCTTCTCCGCCTCACGCCACTGCAATTGTTGGGGATTTTAAATGCACATCTCTTGTGGTAATTCAGCCCACATCCTGGAAGGAGAAAGTAAAAATGACTTTTGTTCAACTATAAATTAAAAGCTACTTTAGTATAAGTTGTAAATTATGAATTTTTAGAAACAGTACTGCTTCCATTTTTCTTGCGGCTGTTCGAAAATTTAAATTTTCTTTTGAGCTTCTCCTATTTTCCCAATTTGTCAATAAGCTGGGTTTTGACATCTGATTTTATTGGATGAGCCCAGCAACTACCCTGGTTATCATTTAAAAAAATGTTTTCTAACATAAGGGACTTGGGCTTTGACGGATCTAGCAATAAAACTCCAATGAGATGACCTATTTTTAGCTGCCTCAAGTTCTATTGCAAGGGAAAATTAATCATAACGCTTCACAACTTTTGACTTGCACTGATTTGAATCATGGCTCCACAACTTGTTTGTCTACATGGCCTTGGAAAAACTACTTCACCTCAGTTTTCCTGTCTGTAAAATGAGGATAATAACTACCTTGCAGAATTGTTGAGAAAATATGTAAAATACTACGCATGCTAGTTTCTACATGGTAGATAATTAGGAAAAAGCACCATTTTCCTCTCAATATTTCTACTGTTCATAGTTCTATCACATAATTTTACTGTTCAGAATTTCCCCATGTGTCACATAGCAGGCCAGGCAAATTTTCATAAAACTACACTTTAGGTAGACTTTCTTCCAGATCACTGTCTCTTAACTTCCCTTCTTACAGACAGAAATTCAGAAATTATGGTTATTTTATTTATGGATTTCATCACAAAAGCTTGGGGTTTTTGGTCAAAGTTCAAACAGCTCTATCCCTCCCCGCCCCACCCTTCATCAAAAAGGAGCAAGGTATGATTTGGTCCGTTTTTAAGATTATATCATGGTATCCTATAAACCTGAATTATGCACTTCAAGGATTTCTGTCCATGGAGGATGATAGAACTATGATCTTGGTGTAGAAACTGGGTACACGTTCCAGCCTGCCACTCAACAGCTGAGTGACCTTGGATGGTTTGATTAACCCCCTGAATCTCAGCTCCTTTCAGCGAACATTTATTGAATGCCTACTATTCCAAGTTCTGGCTTAAGATGCAAATTATATGTTTAGCCTGTTAGCAAAATAAACAACACCTTATGGGAGAGAAATATAGGGGAAAAGATAGGAGAATCTGGCTTCCCAGATCAGGGCTAACATGTTGAAGATAGGAAATGAACCGAACAGAATCCATGCAGTACCCAGATCCCTGGAAGGTATCTGAAGGAAAGAAGGCATTGCAGAAGAGGGCACGACATAAGTAGCTAACTCCAGCATGCGTTCCACTTGGCTGGGGAAGGAATACCTTACCTTCACATTTAAGGCCTTGACGCACCAGCCCCCATAGCATTTCTCCACAGTGATCACAGAAAGCTGGAGCTCTGTACGAATGAACAAAGAGAGTGTGGGGACGAATCTGAAAGTCTTCAAAGGTGGCGGAAGCTGTGAAAATAATAACATTGAAAAATAAGTTGAATAAATACGCTCATCTGTAGATAATTAGTATGCAAGATACTTAACATGCAAGTATGAGTATAACTGGGCAAAGTCAGGAAAGATAAGATGCAACACTGCTTGACTTTTAGCCATTCCACTCCATTCTTCTCAACCACAGCTTTATAAGTGGTGGCAAAGGAACTTCTTTCTTGTCTTCCTGCTTATCAAGGTCTCAGGCCACTTCAAAAATAGCCAAAACGCTAGAACAAAGAATGAATGAAAGAATAACTCAATTCAATCTATAAATACGGATGTTGCTTTAAAACACTTTGCTTTTTCTCTTACCTAAATGAGCCAGAGAGGTATTCAGAAATATTAATGGAAAGGAAACACTTGATGAATGGAATTTAGACAGATCAGAAGACAGTGTACTTGAATATGACCTTGAAGAAGTACATTAGAAGGGTGGGGCCCAACTGGAAGAAATCTGGGCAGCCTCTTTTGGGGAGATACAGTTGTTTGAACTCTTAGGCAATATAACCAAGCATTTAAATCCTGACCTAAAAATAACAAGCAGCCTCTTCATCAATATGCCAAACAGAGGGATTTAATACACACACTGGTGAATTTCAGCCCACTCTGATAAATATACTTTAGCAAATCATATTCATGCTATAGGGTACTTTTTGTTATGCTTATTGTTATTTATCCCATATGGTATTCGTACAGAGTATTGAAATTCATTATGTTTTAAAAATTATACTTTTCCACATGATATTTTTATTATGTTATAAAAATAGCTCACGGTTTTTTGGTGTTGCTTAAATCAAGAAATAGAAAGGTACAGATAAATGAAAGTGAAAGACCACCCCTTTTCCCCAAATTCTAGTGTGTAGGGCTATATCTTTCTGGATCTATTTACACACATAGCCCGATATTAAGGCTGCCCGTAATAGTCCAGGGAGTGCTGACCTACGAGTGAGAAGAGCTGGATGAGGCTTTGTCATTACCTTACTGACAACTCACTTAATCATCACGAGCCTCAGTTTCCCATACATAAAAAGAGAAGGTCTGACCAATGGTGACTTCTCCTAACCCTTAAAGTGTAAACTTCCATTAACTTAGAATAGAACCATATGCACTTGATTTCATAAGGTTTTATGCAAAGAGAATTTGGGGGAAAATTTAGGCCTTAAATACATCCTTCTATTCTGCCTTCCCTTCTCTTCCTCCTGTTTGTCTTCTTGCCTTACTTTTTCAACACACATTTGTTAAACACCTTTTCAATATTGTCAATGGCACCATTCCAGGGACAGAGATGTAAAGATAAGTAAGACATCTTTACAGAGCCTACCAGACCAGCAGAAAGGCAGATAAAAACAAACAAAAAAACTCCACAATAACTATAAAATAACTTCTAAGGTTCAAAGAAGCTACAAAATTTGGCCTAAGTTACTAAACAGAACTAAGACTACAACCCACAAGTGTTTTGTCCCCAATCCACTGTCCTTTTCATCATACCAGTGTTACATCTTACCTTTCCTAACTCTGCCCAAAGAGTTATATCCAACAGCCCCATGGTGAGGGAAATAAACATCTGCAGTTTTCCTGATGGTGTCTTGGATAGCAGGTATGGGCTAATGAATCACCTGTGGAGTATACTTATGAAGTGCTTACCTTGGTAAGTATGCAAGGTGTGACAGAGTGAACGCTGAAACTGTAGGCGATTCATCTCTGCTAGATAGGTGTCCAAAATTATGAGGACAACTTTGAGGGTATCACATCCCTCAGGGCAAGTGACAACAGAACATGCAGGAAAGTGAATCACTTCAACCAGAAAGGATATTACTGATAGTTCACAGACGTATATCTGGACCATAAAAAGAGATTAAAATTTTGAATGGGTCAGTTTTCCCTTGAATAAAAGTACTTTATTCCAAATTAATATGCTTTACTATTGGAAATCATCCATCAACTTATTAAAGGTACTAGTTTTACTCAATGGAAAGATGATGAGAATAATAATAAGGTTAAGATTTATTGAGCTATTACTGTATACCGGACACTACACTAAGAGATTAAAGTGTGGGAAGAAGGAGCTAATCAAAGAAGTGCAGCCAAGTAAGTTGCTCTAGCATTGCCTACAAGGAGTTCTGATGAGTGTCAAGGTTCCTTACAAAAAGGATTTCAACTGAAATAAGATTGGGAAATTGTATTATTATGTTTCTCACTTCAAGTTTCACAATATTACAGTCAACGCTTATTCTAAGTAAATCAGTAAAAAAGTATGGTTTGGGTTCCAATCAACTACTTTTATAATTTGGTCAAAGTGTGTCTAATTTTGTAAATGCTAAATCTTCTTTAAAATTGGTCTCTCACAGTCATGGACAAATTTGTTTTTAAAACATCAAAGAAAATAATTAAAGAAAATACTTTGCGCCAACCATTAACTCCTAACTTCTCCCCTGCCTCTCCCCCCATCTCCCACCCCTGCCAAATGTCACCCAAACAATGGTGACAATACCATGATAGCAATTAGTTGAATAATTAAGGTAGTTTTCAAAATAAGGAATGTTAAAATTTGACAATACTAATACCTAGATGTGTTCAGATATTTTTTGAATTAATCAGAAAGAATATAAATAATTAAAAAGAAGATTTTCAATGACCCCCCCCCCCCAAATCCAGTTTATGTCAGGTACGTTTGTTTTTTCACCTTCTGAAAGGGATTAACATTCATAAGCAGTTAGCACCCTTGACTTATGTTTAAATGCCATTTTCTAAAGTTCAATTTTAATATTCTCCTGTTAATTTTAGAATAATTAAATACATTTTTAAAAATAAAACTACCAAGTGTGGTGAGGTTTCACATGCATTTGAAATCAAAGCACAACATCCATTCATTATGAATTTACCTGTTTCTGCACCCTGGGGGAAATCAGCATTAGCTGAGTGTATGCATGCCATCTTGCCTAATCACAAAATTGCACTTCAGAGATAATCACTTAGCACAGGAAAACAAAGTGAATGCTGTAATTCCATTTCACTTAAGGTTTGGAAGCAAAATGGACAGATAAGAATAGAAATACTAAAGTGTCTAGAGATTCCAAGAGAGAACAATGTGCTATCTGTCAGTATGTCATAATCAATCAGGTGACCTAAATTAAAACCATATGACAGGGCTACAAACTAAACACAATGGGCCCCTTACACTGGTACCTGTGTATCTTTGATTTGCTTTGTTCACAGTCTATTGTTATACTCCACGGTGCAGGAGAGGAGAAAATAACATGCTTTCCTTAGTCACTGAGCATTTAAAACAGGTAATTGAGCCAAAAACTCTAAGATAA
The DNA here is from genome assembly GCF_963924675.1 of Phocoena phocoena. Taxonomy (NCBI): domain Eukaryota; kingdom Metazoa; phylum Chordata; class Mammalia; order Artiodactyla; family Phocoenidae; genus Phocoena; species Phocoena phocoena. Next base: position 68,358,990 of record NC_089220.1, on the reverse strand, counting down.
TCAGTACTTCTTTTAAGGTTCATGATAAATTGTTGCACAAAATGGAATAAACTGTTTGGTTAGCAGTATAGAAGAAATCAGGCTTCCAAAGCAAAATAAATAATCTCTGGAGGTCAAAAATATTTGCATAATAAAATCAAATAATGTCCTATCTTCCAAGATTCTTAGTAATTTATTTTTACTGGTAATTTTGGCAATTTGGGAGAAGTGTTAACTCTTTCTGGCGTTACCAAGTTGGAACAGGTATAAGAAGAAGAAAAGCTTAACACATTTCAAGTATCATCTCATTCAATTTTTCACAAGGACTCTATGAAGTAGATACTATTGTCCCCACTTTATAGATGAGAAAACTGTCTCAGAAAAATTAAGGAGCTGCCCTAGGTAACGCAGGATCTTGATTCATACAGCCTGACAGCTGAACCATACAAATTCTCTCATCGACTCTGAATCTAATCATCAAATTCTCTGACCATCAAAATTCTGTGGATTATAAAGCTGCATCTTTATTTTATGAATTACTAGCAAAGACTTAAAAAACACTGCAATTAAATACAACACACCACTATTGTAAGGTGCATCCTTATCTCAGAGATGCAAAAAATACTGAGGAAAAAAAGTCCATGAAATAATGTATAAAATGAAATTAATTCAGTTCATAATCAAAAATTATTTTAACACGCTTTCTGCATATACTCCATTTTTTGAAATCCTTCTCCCTCCAAACAAATTGGAGTTAGTAACAATAACTGGTTTTAAAGTTTTTACAAAAATCAAAGGTAATGATAACTAACACCCAATTCGAGTTTTGTGTCTACATGATAACCAGTGTCATTCAACTGATAAGTCTGGCCCAAAGCAAAATATTATGAAGCTTTTAAAAATTAAGATTTGTTGTAGATAAATTTGTTTTTTTCTTAACCTCTGGAATATTGAAAATAGCTTCTGAATATCACTCTCCCCACATAAATACAAATACTCATCAGTTTTAAGGTATTCTGTGGATAAGAAACCATATCCACTTTAACATCCTATCATTCATCCATACACACACATAATAGATACACATAAATAATCCTCTGTTCCGTGAGAGCTTTCATTAGTGGAATGATAACTATTCACAAATCAGTTTACTATATTCGTAAATATCTCAAATTATTAGAAATAGTTTTTTATATTGAGTCCCAAACACTACTCTGTAATTTCTATTTGGAGGTGACAGTTCTAAAAGCAAGCATTTAAATTAAGACATTTTTGTGTCTTTCTTAAATCAGCTCATGTAAGTCAAGCAGGCCTAATACCTTCAAGCATATAGTTGATTAATATTATGTTTTACTAATATATCTAGAACCTACTATATAGTAATATATATGTATTGTAATATAGTATATATTAGAAATAGAAAAATAACAAGGAATAGTATCTGTTGTTGAGGGTTCAAAGTCAAAATGAGGATGAGAGACCCATAAATAATCATAATACAAGATGCAGTGATGGAAACACAAAGGAAAGGGCAACTAAGACTGCCTGGGTCTATCAGGGAAAGCTTCATCAAGGAGGGATCACTGAACAGAATCTTGAAGGATGAAGAGTGTTTTGAAAAGCAAAGAATAGGATACAGGAAAGAGGAAACATTTTGTATAGCCTGATTTTATTTAATTATAGAAAACTTGTAAGACTACCTACAAATTTCTTTATAATTATAATTTTGTAGGCTCTTGATCATTGGTGCACTGTCAGGACAGTTAGCAAGAGTGACTCCAACAAATTGTCCATGACACAGGCAGGTGAGAAATTACAATAGATCATTTACACACTATCCTGGCCCAGATATCTCTGTGCCTGTAAAATTACACCTGCAGATGTGTACCTGCCTTCCCCCCATTCCACTACCTAATACTTACACCCTGAGGTTGGTCATTTCTTTTTGCTTCTCCATTGATCCCAGTCTCTCCAAGCCACTGTTGTACCAGATACTCCCTTCATGCAAGCACTGTTCAAATTAATCACACGGTTCACATTTTTGTTATACGTGGAGATGTCTAGAGTCGGGAAAGTCCCATAGCTCTTCAGAAACAAGAGCATTAAACAAATTCTTGTTGAGACACTTACAAAAGCATCTTTTAGATAACTAGAGAAAAAAAGACAGAAATTTCAATTTTTCACTCACATATGACCAGAAAAACATTAGTGAGGAGCAATGATGGGAACTTGGGAGGCTGTGAATATATCATCCCAAAGATTACAGCAGCCAAGAGAAGAAACATAAAATGTATTTAGATATGCTGATCAGGCAGTTCAGAAAGTTCTGGGAAAATATTTTATAAGTATATGACCAGACTCTTAAAAAGAAGATGTGGCACATATATACAATGGAATATTACTCAGACATAAAAAGAAACGAAATTGAGTTATTTGTAGTGAGGTGGATGGACCTAGGGTCTGTTATACGGAGTGAAGTAAGTCAGAAAGAGAAAAACAAATACCGTATGCTAACACATGTATATGGAATCAAAAAAAAAAAGTTCTGAAGAACCTAGGGACAGGACAGGAATAAAGACACAGATGTAGAGAATGGACTTGAGGACACGGGGAGTGGGAAGGGTAAGCTGGGAAGAAGTGAGAGGGTGGCATGGACACATATACACTACCAAATGTAAAATAGATAGCTAGTGGGAAGCAGCCGCATAGCACAGGGAGATCAGCTCGGTGCTTTGTGACCACCTAGAGGGGTGGGATAGGGAGGGTGGGAGGGAGATGCAAGAGGGAGGAGATATGGGGATATATGTATATGTATAGCTGATTCACTTTGTTATACAGCAGAAACTAATACAACATTGTAAAGCAATTATACTCCAATAAAGATGTTTAAAAAAAAAAAAAGGCTCTAAGAGGAATAAAAAGGTCTCACAAGCCAGAGTGACAGCACAATAACAAGTTACCCTAATTAGGGAGAAGAAGGGGTAGTACCTAGAGAAACTGATGTAACTGCCCAGGGAACTCTGTTAGGCTTATACTCAGAAAGAGAATGCAGCTACAGAAGGAGCAGCAGAGTCAGGGAAACAGCAAATAGTGGCCTGGCCAGTGAGAACCACCTTAAGAAGGCTAACAGGAGGAGAAAGCCGAAGGTTTTAAAAAGCTGGAAAGAACAAAATGCCGTTTAGCTGTGTGTCATATGTGGCAAGAATGAGGAAGAGATAGGCCTGCACCATGGAAAAAAGAGTTTAATGCTAACAAAGCAGAAAAAGCTAAACTATTCAACTGTAGTTTTGCTTCTACCTTTTCTAGAAGAGGAGTATCTATATTCAAACTAAATAAATAAATAAAGGGAAGAAGAAATATCAAATATACTCAAGAAGGAAACAAAGTCTAGAGTAGATGAACAAAGATTATCTAATCTGATCTGTTCTCAATAGGCCCAGGTGAGTTATATAAATTTATTTTTAATCTTATGAAAACATCTACCACAATATTCGAACAGCCTCTTGTTGGGCTTGTGGAATTATGCCAAAGGCCTTCTGTAAGAAAAATAGAAAATACTCTGATAAGAATGGAAGAGTTTGAAAGGAGAGTTAATGAAGAAATTTAGCCCTAGTCGATATCAAAATATTCTATAAAACTATGATTTTTTTTTTTTTTTTTTTTTTGCGGTACGCGGGCCTCTCACCATTGTGGCTTCTCCCGTTGTGGAGCACATCCATGGCTCATGGGCCCAGCCGCTCTGTGGCATGTGGCATCTTCCCGGACCGGAGCACAAACCCGTGTCCCCTGCATTGGCAGGCAGACTCTCAACTGCTGCGCCACCAGGGAAGCCCAAAACTATGATACTTAAAAGTAAGTGGTGGGGGGCTTCCCTGGTGGCACAGCGGTTGAGAATCTGCCTGCTAATGCAGGGGACATGGGTTCGAGCCCTGGTCTGGGAGGATCCCACATTCCGCGGAGCAACTGGGCCCGTGAGCCACAACTACTGAGCCTGAGTGTCTGGAGCCTGTGCTCCGCAACAACAGAGGCCGCAATAGCGAGAGGCCCATGCATCGCGATGAAGAGTTGGGCCCCACTTGCCACAACTAGAGAAAGCCCTCGCACAGAAACGAAGACCCAACAGAGCAAAAATAAAATAAATAAATTAAAAAAAAAAAGTAAGTGGTGGGACTTCCCTGGTGGTGCAGTGGTTAAGAATCCACCTGCCAATGCAGGGGACACGGGTTCGAGCCCAGGTCCGGGAAGATCCCATGTGCCGCAGAGCAACTAAGCCTGTGTGCCACAACTACTGAGCCTGTGCTCTAGAGCCCACGAGCCACAACTACTGAGCCCGCACACCACAACTACTGAAGCCTGCACACCTAGAGCCTGTGCTCTGCAACAAGAGAAGCCACGGCAATGAGAAGCCCGCACACCGCAACTAAGAGCAGCCCCCGCTGGCCGCAACTAGAGAAAGCCCGCGCGCAGCAACGAAGATCCAACGCAGCCAAAAATAAATACAAATAAATTTATAAAAAAAAAGTAAGTGGTGGTTGTGTAAGACAAAAGAGATCAATAGGATAGAGCTGATAACATAGAAATCTACTCTATGTATGAATTTTAAATATGATAGAATAGATATCATAAATCAATGCAGCAGGGAAACATAATTTAACAAATGATTAACAATTAGTAACATTTAGCTACTTGGGGGGAACACAATTTAGAAGCTTATCTCCTATGTTATACAAATATATAAATATATATAAAATACCTGATGAGTAAAAAGTTAAAATAACAAGCCATGGAAAAACTAGAAGGAAACAGAAGTGAGTGCTTATCAAATCTCTGGAGGAAAAAAAGACTTTAGAAAGTAAAAGAAATTCATAAATCTTCAAAGTGATGGAAAATCAAATGGGAAAGATTTATCAGCATGATCATGTAGCAGGCACTACTGACTGACGTGCCTTAAGAGTCATGTAATATTCTCTTTTATTTAGTATAGGTTTATTTATAATAATTATACATGCTAGGTCACAGAATTATGTTCAATACTTTCAAGCATTTATAATATAATCACAAACATTCAAGGAGAGATCCCTACGCTTGTTAAATGTCAGGCATGCAGGTGACAAGGCCTATGTTCTAGTATGAAAATTAAGGAAGTTCACAAGTATTCATTCATTGTTTCTCAGAAGGAAACAGATCCTTATTTGCCTTCTTTTATTTTTCTTTTTAACCAGAGGCAAGCAGCAGGACAGTAGGAGTTATGATGGCAGGGCTAGAAATTCTGCTCAAGAAGTTTAGGATCTGTTCATGAACCTGGAGAGTTACAGTTAACACCTGAGCAATCAATCCTTTGTTTCCCTCTCAGGCAACTGAGCTCTGTAGCTGCCGCAGAATAACTGTTACAGTAGTAGCAATGTCTTCTGCCAGGAAGGCTCCTAGGATGAAACAGATACAAAATGGAACTCTATGTAACTAAAGTAACTAAAGGAAGAGAGCTGTAAGACGAGTTATTATATCTGTCCACCTCCATATTAAGAAGTTGCCAAAGACCCTCATATTAACACTCCCCTCAACATACTTTTCGATCCAGTCATTACTGATATATGCCTCCCTGCCCTTCACACAAACCTTCCCTTCTGCTTCCCATCCCACAACTCAGCACAGTATCACCTGTTCTGGGAAGCCTTCAGTGATAAGCCCACCCCCACCTGACATTAACTGCCCTCTTCTATGTTCTGATAAGCTCCTGGGCACACTCGTATCATAAAATGTATCATGCTATACTGACACCCTTTACCCCTTTATGCATTCACACCTGACATTAGCAGATTGCTGAAGGATAGAGAGTATATCTTCTCTGGGTTTATGCACACATTAAGCAATCAATTAATGTCCATGGTTGAATAAATGAAGCAATGTCTTTAAAACTGATATTGCTAGCCTGCAGTTCTAAGGTTCTACATTTTAAGTCCTAATAATCTGTAAATATAGTATTTCAAGTTCAGAAGCAAAGCCCAAAGCCCATCAGACTCATAACGTGGCTCACAATTTGCACATTTTAAAAAGTAACTAGCAATGTCCTTGACACTTCCAGAGATGTCTTTGCTAGTGTCTCATTACTCTATAGGCAGAGTGGTGCAGGCAGTGGTGATAAGCACGGACTTAGTGTCAGAGCATATCTGGGCTCTGATCCCAGTCACAGCAAATGGGTGACCTTGGATGTGTTACTTCCCCTCTCTGAACCTCAGTGTCCCTCTCTCTCAAACTGGCTTAGTGAAGCTCACCTTGTTAGGTAGGATGTGAGGAGGACACAAGGTGATTAGCACAGTTCTTGGCATACTGGTAGTAGTTATCACAGGGATTTCTTAGCATAATAATTAACAGTATGGGCTTTGTAATCAGAAAGATCTGGGTTTGAATCCCAATTATTATTTGTTATTTGTAATTATTATTATTGTCATCATCATCATCAATACTAATAGAGGGAAGTACTGCTTTTAAATCCATCATCAATCACAGCACATAAAAAAATTAAGGCCTTTAAAAACTATTATTATTCGTTTCCTCTACTACCTCATAAAGAATATGTTTCCACTCCAGAGGAAATTGCTTTTCTTTCCACTGTTCTGGTTAATGCTAATTAAATGGTGCTAAGTCCATAGGACTGTGTCTAGTCCCTTCTCTAAAATGAAACAATTAACAGTTGGGAATTGCAGAGGGGAAAGAAGGATCACTATATCCTGATGTGACTGAATGAAAAATGCCACAGCTGGAAAGAGATTTGAGAGCATCTCGGGTCAAGAAAGAACATAAATTGTTGCCCCATGTGTCCAACATAGAGGAAAAAGAAAATTAAGTAAAAATGTCATGGAGTCAAATTCTAGCTAATGAGTGCAGGCTCTGCAGGCACCCGAAATAGGGGAAAGAAAGGTCAAGCCTGTTTCTTAGAAAGCTCCATCACATACAGGAGACTTTATACCTTTAAAAGGATAATGACCTCATTTGCATGAGGAATACCAGCATACAAACTGCCCTTTAGACTACTCACAAAAGGCTGGTAGACAAAGGTTGGGTACAGTATTATAATGAAACGTTCTTATAGGCAGCGGGGTTTCTGGCAACAAATAGCATCACTGTTGTCAAATATCTTTGCATATAGAGACAACATGCTGAGGTCCTATATGCTTTGCTTCAAGTTTCTTTAAGTCTCACTGTACTTTTCTTAAAAACAGATGCTTACTCTTGATTCATAAACAAACAAACAAAAACCTTAAAAGCTGTGAAATTTGCTGGATATTCCCACTCCCAAAGAAGCAACAGTTCAATGATGGCTGAATTCAACTCAATGCCTGCTGACCAGGCACCTGCTGTGAACAGGAATAGTTCTGGCTGCTGCTCAAGGGTGCCCAGAGGAGGGAATCTACTGCTAAAGGACTCCTTGTATTCTTGTAGAAGAATCAGGCTGACTGACTCAGTTGGTCTGCTCTGATTTATCAGAATAAAAGAACTTTATTAATTGAAAACCTGCTTTTATGCTTTTTAGTCACACTGAGTAAATATTTTACTTAAAGTAAAATCTATGCTTTGTTGTGAACACTTTTGACAAACACATACAATTGTGTAACCAATACCATAATTGAAATATGGAACAATTTTTTTCAACCGTTCCCAAATTCCCCTGGGCCCCTTTGGAGACAAACTCTTTCCCAGCCCCATTCCCCGGCAACCGCTGATTTATTTTCTGTCCCTTTTCCAAAATGTCATATAAATGTAGTCTTTTGAGTGTAGCCTCTAACAGCATAATGCATTTGAAATTCATCCTTGTGTGCTGAGTCAAATTCCATTTGGCTGATATGCTACAGTTTGCTTATCCACTCACCAGTTGAATCTTTTGAAAAGGGCATCAGTTTATCCATTCATCTGGGCATTAGGGCCAAGGGTCATGCTGGGTTTGAGGGCAGTAGGGATCTAGGGTGCAGAGCCCAGGCTCCAGTAGGGAGAAAGAGGTGGAAAGAAATAATTTATGATCTGAACACGTCATTCACAGCATGGGAACTTTATTGCTGAAAACAATTATCTTTTTACAACAGTGGACAGCATATAACTTTTAGAGTGAGATACAGTGGCTTCATTGCTATTTCCACCTACCACTTTTAGGCTGCAAGATCTCTCTGTATCTCATTTCCCTCATCTTTGAAATGGGTATAATTATTTACTCAAAGAATAGTTGCATAATCATTTCATTGAGAAAATATTTTGAAATAACAGCATTGTAACTGGCACTACACTGTGGTAGTGCACAAAATATGGTAAAACACACTAGACATTTTCTCAAATATGCATATGTAGATTAATCTTATGTTTTTGCATTATTTGCAAAAATTAACTCAAAATAGACCTAAATATAAAGCCTAACTATAAAAACTCTAGAAGAGAACCTCAGAGAAAATGTTTACAAGCTTGGTTTAAGCAAAGATATCTTAGATACAATGCCAAAAATATACCTCATTTTAAAAAATCAATAGGCCCAGGATTGGTTCAAGATGGCAGAGTAGAAGGACATGCGCTCACTCCCTCTTGCAAGAGCACTGGAATCACAACTAACTGCTGAACAATCATTGACAGGAAGACAATGGAACTCACCAAAAATGATACTCCACATCGAAAGACAAAGGAGAAGACACAATGAGCTGGTAGGAGGGGCACAGTCACTGGGTGGGTGACTCACAAACTGGAGAACAATTATACCACAAAAGTCCACCCACTGCAGTGAAGGTTCTGAGCCCCATGTAAGGCTTCCCAAACTGGGGGTCCGGCAATGGGAGGAGGAATTCCCAGAGAATCAGACTTTGAAGGCTAGCGGGATTTGACTGCAGGACTTCAACAGGATTGGGGGAAACAGAGACTCCACTCTTGGAGGGCACACACAAAGTAGTGTGTGCATTGGGACCCAGGGGAAGGAGCAGTGACCTCAAAGGAGACTGAACCAGGCCTACCTGCTAGTGTTGGAGGGTCTCCAACCCTCCACAGCGGGGGTGTGGCTGTGGCTCACCACAGGGACAAGGACACTGGCAAGAGGAGTTCTGGGAAGTACTCGTTCGCATGAGTCCTCCCAGAGTCCGCCATTAGCCCCACCAAAAAGCCTGTAGCCTCCAGTGCTGGGTTGCCTCAGGACAAACAACCAACAGGGAGGGAACTCAGGCCCTTCCATCAGCAGACAAGTGGATTAAAGTTGTACTGAGCTCTGTTCACCAGTAACTGAGGCAGAAGAATGGATAAGTGACCTGGAAGACAGAATGGTGGAATTCACTGCTTCAGAACAGAATAAAGAAAAAAGAATGAAAAGAAATGAAGACAGCCTAAGAGACTTCTGGAACAAATTAAATGCACCAACATTCACATTATAGGGGTCCTGGAAGGAGAAGAGAGAGAGATAGATAGTACCCAAGAAAATATCTGAAGTGATTATAGTCAAAAACTTCCCTAACATGGGAAAGGAAACAGCCACCCAAGTCCAGAAGCACAGAGAGTCCCAGGCAGGATAAACCCAAGGAGAAACACATTGAGACACATAGTAATCAAATTGACAAAAATTAAAGACAAAGAAAAATTATTAAAAGAAACAAGGGAAAAACAACAAATAACATAAAAGGGAACTCCCAAAAGGTTAACAGCTGATTTATCAGCAGAAACTCTAAAACTATATTTAAAGTGATGAAAGGGAAGAACCTATAAACAAGATTACTCTACCCGGCAAGGATCTCATATAGATTTGATGGAGAAATCAAAAGCTTTACAGACAATCAAAACCTAAGAGAATTCAGCACCACCAAACCAGCTCTACAACACATGCTAAAGGAACTTCTTTAAGTGGGAAACATGGGAGAAGAAAAGGCCCTACAAAAACAAACCCAAAACAATTAAGAAAATGGTAATAGGAACACACATATCGATAATTACCTTAAATCTGAATGGATTAAATGCTCCAACCAAAAGAAACAGGTTTGCTGAATGGATACAAAAACAAGACCCATATATATGTTGTCTTCAAGAGACCCACTTCACCTAGGGCCACATACAGACTGAAAGTGAGGGGATGGAAAAAGATATTCCATGCAAATGGAAATCAAAAGAAAGCTGGAGTGCCAATACTCATATCAGATAAAATAGACTTTAAAATAAAGAATGTTACAAGAGACAACGAAGGACACTACATAATGATCAAGGGATCAATCCAAGAAGAAGATAAAACAATTATAAATATATATGCACCCAACATAGAAGCACTACAATATGTAAGGCAATTGCTAACAGCCATAAAAGAGGAAATCGAGAGTAACACAATAATAGTGGGGGACTTTAACACCTCACTTACACTAGCGGACAGATCATCCAAATAGAAAATTAATAAGGAAACACAAGCTTTAAATGACACAACAGACCAGATAGATTTAACTGATGATTATAGGACATTTCACCGAAAAACAGCAGATTACACTATCTTCTCAAGTGCACACAGAACATTCTCCAGGATAGATCACATCTTGGGTCACAAATAAAGCGTTGGCAAATTTAAGAAAATTGAAATCATATCAAGCATCTTTTCCAACCACAACACAATGAGATTAGAAATAAATTACAGGGGGAAAAAAAGGAAAAAACAGAAACACATGGAAGCTAAACAATATGATACTAAATAACCAAGAGATCACTGAAGATATCAAAGAGGAAATCAAAAAATACCTAGAGACAAATGACAATGAAAACATGATGATCCAAAAGCTATGGAATGCACCAAAAGCAGTTCTAAGAGGGAAGTTTATAGCAACACAATCCTACCTCAAGAAACAATAAAAATCTCAAACAATCTAACCTTACACCTAAAGGAAATAGAGAAAGGACAACAAACAAAACCCAAAGTTAGTAGAAGGAAAGAAATCATAAACATCAAAGCAGAAATAAATGAAATAGAAACAATAGCAAAGATCAATAAAACTAAAAGCTGGTTCTTTTACAAGATAAACAAAATGGATAAAATTTTAGCCAGACTTACCAAGAAAAAGAGGAAGAGGACTCAAATCAAAAAAATTAGAAATGAAAAAGGAGAAGTTACAACAGACACCACAGAAATACAAAGGATCACAAGCGACTACTACAAGGAACTCTATGACAATAAAATGGATAATCTGGAAGAAATGGACAAATTCTTAGAAAGGTATAACCTTCCAAGACTGAACCAGGAAGAAATAGAAAATATGAACAGATGAATCACAAGAAATGAAATTGAAACTGTGATTAAAAATCTTCCAAAAAACAGAAGTCCAGGACCAGATTGTTTCACAGGTGAATTCTATCAAACACTTAGAGAAGAGCTAACACCCATCCTTCTCAAACTCTTCCAAAAAACTGCAGAGGAAACTCATTCTATGAGGTCACCATCACCCTGATACCAAAACCAGACAAAGACACTACAAAAAAAGAAAATTACAGACCATTACCACTGATGAGTATAGATGCAAAAATCCCCAACAGAATACTAGCAAACAGAGTCCAACAACGCATTAAAAGGATCACACACCATGATCAAGTGGGATTTATCCCAGGGATGCAAGGATTCTTCAATATACATAAATCAATCAATGTGACATACCATATTAACCAATTGAAGTATAAAAACCATATGATCATCTCATTAGGTACAGAAAAAGCTTTTGAAAAATTCAACACCCATTTATGATAAAAACTCACCAGAAAGTGGGCACAGAGGGAACATAATAAAGGCCACATATGAGAAACCCACAACAAACATCAATCTCAATGGTGAAAAACTGAAAGCATTTCCTCTAAAATCACGAGCAAGACAAGGATGTCCACTCTCGTCACTCTCATTCAACATAGTTTTGGAAGTCTTAGCCACAGCAATCAGAGAAGAAAAAGAAATAAAAGTAATCCAAATTGGAAAAGAAGAAGTAAAACTGTCACTGTTTGCAGATGACATGATACTATACATAGATAATCCTAAAGATGCCACCAGAAAACTACAAGAGCTAATCAATGAATTTGGTAAAGTTGCAGGGTACAAAATTAATGCACAGAAATCTCTTGAATTCCTTATATGCTAATGATGAAAAATCTGAAAGAGGAATTAAGGAAACACTCCCATTTACCACTGTAACAGAAAGAATAAAATACCTAAGAATAAACCGACCTAGGGAGACAAAATACCTGTATGAAGAAAACTATAAGAGACTGATGAAACAAATTAAAGATGATACCAACAGATGGAGAGATATACCATGTTCTTGGATTGGAAGAATCAACACTGTGAAAATGAGTATACAACCCAAAGCAATCTACAGATTCAATGCAATCCCTATCAAATTACCAATGGCATTTTTTATGGAGCTAGAACAAAAAATCTTAAAATTTGTATGGAGACACAAAAGACCCTGAATAGCCAAAGCAATCTTGAAGGAAAAAAACAGAGCTGGAGGAATGAGACTCTCTGACTTCAGATTATACTACAAAGCTACAGTAATCAAGAGAACATGGTACTGGCACAGAAACAGAAATATAGATCAATGGAACAGGGTGAAAGCCCAGAGGTAAACCTACTCACCTATGGTCACCTTATCTATGACAAAGGAGGCAAGGATATACAATGGAGAAAAGACAGTCTGTTCAATAAATTGTGCTGGGAAAACTGGACAGCTACATGTAAAAGAATGAAACTAGAACACTCCTTAACGCGATACACAAAAATGAAGCCAAAATGGAATAAAGACCTAAATGTAAGACTGGACATTATAAAACTCCTAGAGGAAAACATACGAAGAACACTCTTTGACATAAATCGCAGCAAGGTCCTTTTTGACCCATGTCCTAGAGTAATGGAAATAAAAACAAAAATAAACAATGGGACCTAATGAAACTTAAAAGCTTTTGCACAGCAAAGGAAACTATAAACAAGATGAAAAGACAACCCTCAGAATGGGAGAAAATATGTGCAAATGAATCAACGGACAAAGGATTAATCTCCAAAATATATAAACAGCTCATGCAGCTCAATATTAAAATAACAAACAACCCAATCAAAAAATGGGCAGAATATCTAAATAGACATTTCTCCAAAGAAGACATACAAATGGCCAACAAACACATGAAAAATGCTCAACATCACTAATTATTAGAGAAATGTAAATCAAAACTACAATGAGGTATCACCTCATACCAGTTAGAAGAGGAATCATCAGAAAATTTACAAACAACAAATGCTGGAGAGGGTGTGGAGAAAAGGGAACACTCTTGCAGTGTTGGTGGAAATATAAATTGATACAGCCACTATGGAGACCAGTATGGAAGTTCCTTAAAAAACTAAAAACAGAACTACCATATGACCCAGCAATCCCACTCCTTGGAAAATACCCAGAGAAAACCGTAATTCAAAAAGACACATGCTCCCCAATGTTCACTGCAGCACTATTCACAATAGCTAGGTCATGGAAACAACCTAAATGCCCATCGACCGATGAATGGATAAAGCAGATGGGGTACATATATACAATCGAATATTACTCAGCCATAAAAAGGAATGAAATTGGGTCATTTGTAGAGACATAGATGGACCTAGAGACTGTCATACAGAGTGAAGTAAGTCAGAAAAAAACCCAAATATTGTATATTAATGCATATATGTGGAATGTAGAAAAATGGTACAGATGATCCGGTTTGCAACGCAGAAATAGAGACACAGATGTAGATAACAAACATATGGACACCAAGGGGAGAAAGTGGGGCCGGGAGGGGGTGGTCGGATGAATTGGGAGACTGGGATTGACATATATGCACTAATATGTATAAAATCGATAACTAATAAGAACATGCTCTCTAAAAATAAAATAAAATAAAATTCAAAAAAAAATAAATAAATATCCAAAAAAACCAAAAAAATCAATAAGGTCTTGCTTGCTAATCCCTTTTCAAAGGATTAGTCTCCAAAATTTACAATCAGCTCATGCAGTTCAGTATCATAAAAACAGATAACCCAATGAAAAAATGGGTAGAAGACCTAAATAGACATTTCTCCAAAGACATACAGAAGGCCAAGAGGCACATGAAAAGATGCTCAACATCACTAATTAGAGAAATGCAAATCAAAACTACAATGAGATATCACCTCACACCAGTCAGAATGGCCACCTTCAAAAAATGTACAAACAATAAATGCTGGAGAGGGTGTGGAGAAAAGGGAACCCTCCTACACTGTTGGTGGGAATATAAATTGGTATAGCCACTATGGAGAACAGTATGGAGGTTCCTTAAAAAACTAAAAATAGAGCTACCATATGATCCAGCAATCCCACTTTTGGAAATATATCCGTAGAAAAACATGGTTTGAAAGGATATATGCACCCCAATGTTCATTGCAGCACCGTTTACAATAGCCAAGACATGGAAGCAACCTAAATGTCCATTGACGGATGAATGGATAAAGATGTGGTACATACATACAATGGAATATTACTCAGCCATTAGAAAGAATGAAATAATGCTATTTGCAGCAACATGGATGGACTTGGAGATTATCGTACTAAGTGAAGTAAGTCCTACAGAGATAGACAAATATCATATGATATTGTTTATATGTGGAATATAAAAACAATGACACATATGAACCTATTTACAAAACAGAAACAGACTCACAGGCTTAGAGAATGAATCTATGGTTACCAGAGGGGGAGGGATAGACTGGGAGTTTGAGACTGACATGTACACACTGCTATATTTAAAACAGATAACAAACAAGGACCTACTGTATAGCACAGGGGACTCTGCTCAACATTCTATAATAACCTAAATGGAAAAGAATTTGAAAAAGAATAGATACATGTATATGTATAACCGAATCACTTTGCTGTACACCTGAAAACTAACACAAAATTGTTAATCAACTATACTCCAATATAAAACAAAAATTAAAAAAGCAGAAAATAAAATAAAATAAAAATCAAGACTTTATCAAAATTACAAATTTCTAGTCTTCGAAAAAACTGTTTAAAAATGAAGAGAAAAGCTACATTCTGGGAAAAAGTATTTGCAAAATATATTTCTGATAAAGGACTTGTATCCAGATTCCATTAAAAACTCTTAACAGTTATTAAGAAAAGAACCAACTAAAAATAGGCAAAAGGCTTGAAAAGACAAGTTGACCAAAGAAGCTACATGGATGGCAAAGAAGCCCATGAAACCGAGTTCACTGCAGTACACTGGGGTTCAGTGGTCTTTAGTAAACTAGTTTGGGATCATTATCACCATTTATGAAACTCTTTCAATCCAAAATCATTCATGTTCTAAATATTTAACTTACAAATTAATATATTTGGGGATATAACTCACCCATATACAGGGCAATCTATATCTGTCCTAGGACATTATACCATATTCCATCTCTGTAACTGAAATCACAAACTATGGTCCTACTTAAGAGAATATTTTGGAAGATCAAGACATCATTGCCAAACAATTTTTAGAAAACATCACAAGTAATTGCAGGTTATGGTTTTTAATATAAAATTAACTATGTTTGGACAGCCCTTAATTAATTTTGTATAACAATATTCATTTTTTGATTATCAAAATGCTCTGCATGTATATGGTGAATTATTATTTCAACTCTGTTCATTTAATCATTTAATATGTACTTTATTCTCACCTTGTTCTAATACAGTCATACCTGATTTTAGTATTTAATACTATCCTTTCTCCCTTTCTAAAATCACAATGTCATTATTATTAAAAAACAAGGGGTTAATTTCATTATCACATAAATTCTCTACCAGAATTCTAAATTCAGTGGTTTCAGGACAATAAAGGATAAACAGCGTAGGAAAAAATTTTTAAAGGAGAGAGATGTAAATTTTAATCTAAATTTGATGTTTCCTTTTATGGTTTGTTTAGGTAAGTGAGTCTCACACAGTAGTAATATTTTCCCAGTGATGTTCCAGAATTGGGAGGGAAGGGAACAAAGCAGTTTTCAAATTATATATCTACCCTTGAAATTATGATAGCAGTTGATTTCCTGGTCTAGAGGAATATTCTCCTGTGACTATTATTCCATGTGATAGCAGAGTTTACTTTGTGCTGAGCATGTAGATAACATGGAGGCAGAAAGGACTGTGTTGTTTCATTCCATGTAATGGGTTAGGAATGCCAGTTCTGGAGCAGGAATGTCGGGTTTTGAAATCTACCTTCCCTAAGTGTCTGAGCCTCGCTATATTCCTTAACTGCATAGGTCTTAGTTACCACATCTGTAAAATGAGAGTGATGAATATAAAAGAAATTCCCTCAGCACTGCTGAAGTATTCAATATGTATATAAGCATTTAGACCAGTGACTAGCATGTAATAACCTTATAAAAAATGTTAGCTAACATTTAGGAAATTTTTTGCTTCTCTAGTCTCACTTTAAAGTTATTGCTATCATACTATGATATTTGCAAAGTGAGCTTGTCCTGTCTAGCTTACTCTGTCTCTGTCCGTATACATTTTTTTAAGCATCTTTATTGGAGTATAATTGCTTTATAATGGTGTGTTAGTTTCTACTTTATAACAAAGTGAATCAGCTATACATATAGCTATATTCCCATATCTCCTCTCTCTTGCGTCTCCCTCCCACCCTCCCTATCCCACCCCTCGAGGTGGTCACAAAGCACCGAGCTGATCTCCCTGTGCTATGCGGCTGCTTCCCAATAGCTATCTATTTTACATTTGGTAGTGTATATATGTCAAAGATACTCTCTTACTTCTTCCCAGCTTACCCTTCCACTTCCCCGTGTCCTCAAGTCTGTCTTTATTCCTGTCCTGCCCCTAGGTTTTTCAGTACCAGTTTTTTTTTTTTTTTAGATTCCATATATATGTGTTAACATACAGTATTTGTTTTTCACTCTCTGACTTACTTCACTTTGTATGATAGACTCTAGGTCCCTCCACCTCACTAAAAATAACTCAATTTCATTTCTTTTAATGGCTGAGTAATATTCCATTGTATATATGTGCCACATCTTCTTTATCCATTCATCTGCTGATGGACACTTAGGTTGCTTCCATGTCCTGGCTATTGTAAATAGATCTGCAAAGAACACTGTGGTACATGACTTTTTTATATTATGGTTTTCTCAGGGTATATGCCCAGTAGTGGGATTGCTGGGCCCTATGGTAGTTCTATGTTTAGTTTTTTAAGGAACCTCCATACTGGTCTCCATAGTGGCTGTATCAATTTACATTCCCACCAACAATACAAGAGGGTTCCCTTTTCTCCACACCCTCTCCAGCATTTAGTGTTTGTAGATTTTTTTGATGGCCATTCTGACTGGTGTGAGGTGATACCTCATTGTAGTTTTGATTTGCATTTCTCTAATGATTAGTGATGTTGAGCATCTTTTCATGTGTTTGTTGGCAATCTGTATATCTTCTTTGGAGAAATGTCTATTTATGTCTTCTGCCCATTTTTGGATTGGGTTGAGTTTTTTTTGATATTGAGCTGCATGAGCCACTTACATATTTTGGAGATTAATCCTTTGTCACTTGCTTCGTTTGCAAATATTTTCTCCCATTCTGAGGGTTGTCTTTTTGTCTTCTTTATGGTATCCTTTACTGTGCAAAAGCTTTTAAGTTTCATTAGGTTCCACTTGTTTATTTTTATTTCCATTTCTCTAGGAGGTAGGTCAAAAAGGATCTTGTTGTGATTTATCTCACAGAGTGTTCTGTCTGTTCTCCTCTAAGAGTTTAATAGTTTCTGGCCTTTCATTTAGGTTTTTAATCCATTTTGAGTTTACTTTTGTGTATGGTGTTAGGGAATATTCTATTTTCATTCTTTTACATGTAGCTGTCCAGTTTTCCCAGCACCACTTATTGAAGTGGCTGTCTTTTCCCCATTGTATATTTTTGCTTCCTTTATCAAAATAAGGTGACCATATGTGTGTGGGTTGATCTCTGGGCTTTCTATCCTGTTCCACTGATCTATATTTCTGTTTTTGTGCCAGTACCATACTGTATTGATTACTATAGATTTGTAGTATAGTCTGAAGTCTGGGAGCCTGATTCCTTCATATCCATTTTTTTTTCTCAATACTGCTTTGGCTAATAGGGGTCTTTTGTGTTTCCATACAAATTGTGAAATTTTTTGTTCTAGTTCTGTAAAAAATGCCAGTGGCAGTTTGATAGGGATTGCACTGAATCTCTAGATTGCTTTGGGTAGTATACTCATTTGCACAATGTTGAATCTTCCAATCCAAGAACATCTCTCCATCTGTTTCTATCATCTTTAATTTCTTTCATCAGTGTCTCATAGTTTTCTACATACAGGTCTTTTGTGTCCCTAGGTAGGTTTATTCCTAGGTATTTTATTCTTTCTGTTACAGTGGTAAATGGGAGTGTTTCCTTAATTTCTCTTTCAGATTTTTCATCATTAGCATATAAGGAATGCAAGAGATTTCTGTGCATTAATTTTGTACCCTGCTACTTTACTAAATTCATTGATTAGCTCTAGCAGTTTTTTGGTACCACCTTTAGCATACTCTATGTATAGTATCATGTTATCTGCAAAGAGTGACAGCTTTACTTCTTCTTTTTTGATTTGGATTACTTTTATTTCTTTCTCTTCTCTGATTGTTGTGACTAAAACTTCCAAAACTATGTTGAATAATAGTGGTGAGAGTGGACAACCTAGTCTTGTTCCTGATCTTAGAGGAAATGGTTTCAATTTTTCACCATTGAGAAAGATGTAGGCTGTGGGTCTATCATATACGGCCTTTATTATGTTGAGGTAAGTTCCCTCTATGCCTAATTTCTGGACAGCCTTTATCATAAATGGGTGTTTAATTTTGTCAAAAGCTTTTTCTGCATGTATTGAGATGATCATATGGTTTTTCTCCTTCAATTTGTTAATATTGTTTTTCATATTGATTGATTTGCATATACTGAGTAATCCTTGCATTCCCGGATGAACCCCACTTGATCATGGTGTACGATCCTTTTAATGTGCTGCAGGATTCTGTTTGACAGTATTTTGTTGAGGATTTTTTCATCTATGTTCATCAATGATATTGGCCTGTAGTGTTCTTTCTTTGTGACATCTTTGTCTGGTATCAGGGTGATGGTGGCTTCATAGAATGAGTTTGGGAGTGTTCCTCCCTCTGCTATATTTTGGAAGAGTTTGAGAGGAAGGTTTTAGCTCTTCTCTAAATGTTTGATAGAATTCGCTGTGAAGCCATCTGGTCCTGGGATTTTGTTTGTTGGAAGATTGAAAATCACAGTTTCAATTTCAGTGCTTGTGATTGGTCTGTTTAGAGTTTATATTTCTTCCTGGTTCAGTCTGGGAAGGTTGTACTTTTCTAAGAATTTTTCCATTTCTTCCAGGTTGTCCATTTTATTGGCATATAGTTGCTTGTAGTTATCTCTCATGGTCCTTTGAATTTCTACAATGTCAGTTGTTACTTCTCCTTTTTCATTTCTATTGATTTGAGTCTTCTCCTTTTTTTCTTGATGAGACTGGCTAACGGTTTATCAACTTCCTCTATCTTCTCAAAGAACCAGCTTTTAGTTTTGATCTTTGCTATTGTTTCCTTCATTTCTTTTTCATCTGTTTCTGATCTGATCTTTATGATTTCCTTCCTCCTGCTAACTTTGGATTTTTTTTGTTCTTCTTTCTCTAATTGCTTTAGGTGTAGGGTTAGGTTGTTTATTTGAGATGTTTCTTGTTTCTTGAGGTAGGCTTGTATTGCTATAAACTTCCCTCCTTGAACTGCTTTTGCTGTATCCCATACATTTTGGGTCATCATATTTTCATTGTCATTTGTTTCTAGGTATTTTTTGATTTCCTCTTTGATTTCTTCAGTCATCTCTTGGTTATTTAGAAGCACACAGTTTAGTCTCCATGTATTTGTGTTTTTTACTCTGTTTTTCCTTTAATTGATATGTAGTCTCATAGCATTGTGGTCACAAAAGATGCTTGATACGATTTCAATTTTCTTAAATTTACCAAGGCTTGTGACCCAAGATATGATCTATCCTGGAGAATGTTCCATGAGCACTTGAGAAGAAAGTGTATTCTGTTGTTTTTGGATAGAATGTCCTATAAATATTAATGAAGTCCATTTTTTTTAATGTATCATTTTAAGCTTGTGTTTCCTTATTTATTTTCATTTTGCATTACCTGTTCATTGGTGAAAGTGGGGTGTTAAAGTCCCCTACTATTATTGTGTTACTGTCGATTTCCCCATTTATGGCTGTTAGCATTTGCCTTATGTATTGAGGTGCTCCTATGTTGGATGCACAAATATTTATAATTGTTATATCTTCTTCTTGGATTGATCCCTTCATCATTATGTAGTGTCCTTCTTTGTCTCTTGTAATAGTCTTTATTTTAAGTCTATTTTGCCTGATATGACAATTGCTACTCCAGCTTTCTTTTGATTTCCATTTGCATGGAATATCTTTTTCTTTCCCCTCACTTTCAGTCTGTATGTGTCCCTAGGTCTGAAGTGGGTCTCTTGCAGACAGCATATATACGGGTCTTGTTTTTGTATCCATTCAGCCAGTCTATTTCTTTTGGTTGGAGCATTTCATCCATTTACATTTAAGGTAATTATTGATATGTATGTTCCTATTACCATTTTCTGAATTGTCTTGGGTTTGTTATTGTAGGTCTTTTCCTTCTCTTGTGTTTCCTTCCTAGAGCAGTTCCTTTAGCATTTGTTGTAAAGCTGGTTTCATGGTGCTGAAGTCTCTCAGCTTTTGCTTGTCTGTAAAGGTTTTAATTCCTTTGTCTAATCTGAATGAGATATTGGCTGGGTAGAGTAATCTTGGTTGTAGGTTTTTCCCTTTCATCACTTTAAATATGTCCTGCCACTCCCTTCTGGCTTCCAGAGTTTCTGCTGAAAGATCAGCTGTTAACCTTATGGGGATTCCTTTGTGTGTTATTTGTTGTTTTTCCCTTGCTGCTTTTAATATTTTTTCTTTGTATTTAATTTTTGATAGTTTGATTAATATGTGTCTTGGCATGTTTCTCCTTGGATTTACCCTGTATGGGACTCTCTGTGCTTCCTGGACTTGAACGATTATTTCCTTTCCCATATTAGGGAAGTTTTCAACTATAATCTCTTCAAATATTTTCTCAGTCCCTTTCTTTTCTCTTCTTCTTCTGGGACCCCTATAATTCGAATGTTGGTGCGTTTCATGTTGTGCCAGAGGTCTCTAAGACTGTCCTCAATTCTTTTCATTCTTTTTTCTTTATGCTGCTCTGCAGTAGTTATTTCCACTATTTTATCTTCCAGGTCACTTATCTGCTCTTCTGCCTCAGTTATTCTGCTATTGATTCCGTCTAGGGAAGAATTTTTCATTTCATTTATTGTGTTGTTCATGATTGTTCGCTCTTTAGTTCTTCTAGGTCCTTGGAAAATGTTTCTTGTATTTTCTCCATTTTATTTCTGAGATTTTGGATCATGTTTACTATCATTACTCTGAATTCTTTTTCAGGTAGACTGCCTATTTCCTCTTAATTTGTTTGGCTTGGTGGGTTTTTGCCTTTCTACCTCATCTACTGTGTGCTTCTCTGTATTCTCCTTTTGCTTCACTTACTGTGTTTGGGGTGTCCTTTTCGTAGGCTGCAGGTTCATAGTTCCCTTTGTTTTTGGTGTCTGCCCCCAGTGGCTAAGGTTGGTTCAGTGGGTGGTGTAGGCTTCCTGGTGGAGGGGACTAGTGCCTGCGTTCTGGTGGATGAGGCTGGATCTTGTCTTTCTGGTGGGCAGGACCGCATCTGGTCGTGTGTTTTGGGGTGTCTGTGATCTTACTGTGATTTTAGGCAGCCTCTCTGCTAATGGGTGGTGTTGTGTTCCTGTCTTGCTAGTTGTTTGGCATATGGTGTCCAGCACTGTAGCTTGCTGATCAGTGAGTGGAGCTGCATCTTAGCGTTGAGATGGAGATCTCTGGGAGAACTTTCGCTGTTTGATATTATATGGAGTTGGGAGGTCTCTGGTGGACCAATGTCCTGAACTCGGCTCTCCCAGACCTGACACCCAGCCAGAGCACCAAGACCCTGTCAGCCACACAGCTCAGAAGAAAAGGGAGAAAAAAAGAAAGAAAAAAATAATAAAAATAAAAGTTATTAAAATGAGAAATTTTAAAAATTATTAAAAAGAAAAAAAAAGAAAGAAAGAAGAGAGCAACCAAAGCAAAAAACAAATTCACCAATGATAACCAGCGCTGAAAACTATAGTTAAAGAAAAAAAAACCCGACAGGTAGAACTGTAGGACAAATGGTAAATGCAAAGCTATACAGCCAAAATCACACAAAGAAGCATACACATACACACTCACAAAAAGAGAAAAAGGAAAAAATATATATATCTCTATATAAAAAAAAAGGAAGAGAGCAACCAAATCAATAAACAAATCTACCAATGATAATAAACTCTAAATACTAAACTAAGATAAACATAAAACCAAAAACAAATTAGATGCAGAAAGCAAACCCCAAGTCTAGTCTACAGTTGCTCCCAAAGCCCACCACTTCAATTTTTGGATGATTCATTGTCCATTTAGCTATTCCAGAGATGCAGGGTACATCAAGTTGATTGTGGGAATTTAATCCGCTGCTCCTGAGGCTGCTGGAAGAAATTTCCCTCTTCTTTGTTCGCACAGCTTCTGGGGTTCAGCTTTAGATTTGGCCCCGCCTCTGCATGTAGGTCACCTGGGGGCGCTGTTCCCCACCCAGACAGAATGGGGGTAAAGGAACAGCTGATTAGGGGGCTCTGGCTCACTCAGGCTGGGGGAGGGAGGGGTACAGAATGTGGGGCAAGCCTGCTGCGGCAGAGGCTGGCGTGACGTTGCAACAGCCTGAGGCATGCCATGCGTTCTCCCGGGGAATTTGTCCCTGGATCATGGGACCCTGGTAGTGGTGGGCTGCACAGGCTCCCGGGAGGGGAGGTGTGGATAGTGACCTG
This sequence comes from Phocoena phocoena, assembly GCF_963924675.1. Lineage (NCBI taxonomy): Eukaryota > Metazoa > Chordata > Mammalia > Artiodactyla > Phocoenidae > Phocoena > Phocoena phocoena. Next base: position 68,336,024 of record NC_089220.1, on the reverse strand, counting down.
TGCTTGCACACAGGCTCCTCAGTGTCTGCAGCAGCAGCCTTAGTGTTTCTTGCCCGTCTCTGGTGTCTGCGCTGATAACCATGGCTCGTGCCCCTCTCTGGAGCCTGTTTAGGCACTGTTCTGAATCCTCTCTCCTCATGCACCCTGAAACAATGGTATCTTGCCTCTTAGGGAGGTCCAGACTTTTTCCCAGACTACCCCTTGAATAGCTGTGCCACACTAGCCCCCTTCAGGCTGTGTTCACGCAGCCAACTGCAGTCCTCTCCCTGGGATCTGACCTCTGAAGCCTGAGCCTCAGCTCCCAGCCCCCACCCGTCCCTGCAGATGAGCAGACAAGCCTCTCGGGCTGGTGAGTGCTGGTTGGCACTGATCCTCTGTGTGGGAATCTCACCGCTTTGCCCTCTGCACCCCTGTTGCTGTGCTCTCCTCCGTGGCTCTGAAGCTTCCCCTCCATCACACCCTGTCTCCACCAGTGAAGGGGCTTCATAGTGTGTGGAAACTTTTCCTCCTTCACAGCTCCCTCCCAGAGATGCAGGTCCCCATCCCTATTCTTTTTTTTTTTTCTTTCTTTCTTTGCGGTATGCGGGCTTCTCACTGTTGTGGTCTCTCCCGTTGCGGAGCACAGGCTCTGGAAGCGCAGGCTCAGCGGCCATGGCTCATGGGCCCAGCCGTTCCGCGGCACGTGGGATCTTCCCGGACCAGGGCACGAACCTGTGTCCCCTGCATCAGCAGGCGGACTCCCAACCACTGTGCCACCAGGGAAGCCCCAGTCCCTATTCTTTTGTCTCTGTTTTTTCTTGTTCCTTTTGCCCTACTCAGGTACGTGGGGAGTTTCTTTCCTTTTGGGTAGTGTGAGGTCTTCTGCCAGCATTCAGTAGGTGTTCTATAGGAGTTGTCCCACATGTAGATGTATTTTTGATGTATTTGTGGGGAGGAAGGTGATCTCCATGCCTTACTCCTCCGCCATCTTGAAGGTCTCTCCCATATTCATTTTATAATTCATTTGTTTTCATGTTATGTGAATATCGCAGACATGACAGTGTAACAATTTTTCATTTAGCTTTCATAGAGTAATTTTTAAAATGCTGTTTCTAAATTGAAAGTTTATCTCAGCTAACTCTCAAGTCAACATTTGCAAATCATCAATGAAAAGAACTATACCAAGGTACTGGATCTTACTTCCCTGTTTTTGCTTTCTTTGCTTGTCTTTGTTTTCTTTTGTTTCTTTTTTTTTTTTGCAGTACGCGGGCCTCTCACCGTTGTGGCCTCTCCCGTTGCGGAGCACAGGCTCTGGACGTACATGCCCAGTGGCCATGGCCCAAGGGCCCAGCCACTTCGCAGCATGTGGGATCTTCCCGGACCAGGGCACGAATCCATGTTCCCTGCATCGGCAGATGGACTTTCAACCACTGCGCCACCAGGGAAGCCCCTCTTTTGTTTCATTTTTATTCTTAAAACGGCACATTGCCTAGCATTTCAGCTACTCAGTAGATATATGTTGAACAAATGCATTATCTCTATCTTTCTCAAAGGAATGTTCATTCATTCAACAAGTATTTATTGTTGCTGAGATAAATAAAATTTTTTTAACACTTATTATACCTTCAGGTTAGGTGTCAAACATTAATAGGATGATCATTATTATTGTTATTTTGTATGAATTTCCATTTATTCAATTTTTTGAAGTCCTTAATGTTTTTATAATGGTGGTCCTGTTGTTGTTTTAGGATAGGATTAGGTTCATATGTTTATTTCAAAGGAACCCAAAATAACAGTGGCACAAACAACATGGGAATGTGTTACACTCTCACAAAGAGGTAGGAAGCTCCATGTTGCTATGGCCACTCCATGAACCTATGCTCCTTCCAGCTGACCACCTGGGAATCTCCTCAGTTGGTTTGTCCTCCAGCTCCAAAACGGCCATTAGTTCTAGGCAGCAGGATAGAGAGATAGGACAGCCCGCCTCCCTTTACTCACACTTGCTGGAAGCCACCAACTGCAAGGAACCCTGCAGAAAATGTATCCAAAAAAAAAAAAAAAGAAAAAATAGGGGTTCATACGGCTAAAGAAGGAGGAGCAGATGGATACTGGGAGGCAAGTAGTCTCTTTCACAGTGCACTTTTAAACAGTTTTCATTTTCTTGAACATCAGTGGGATCAATTTCTGAGTTCAATTTTGGATCTGCTAAGAGTAAGGTGCAACTGAGAAAACCGGAGAAATACAAGCAGAGGTAGGTGATGAGTAGGCAAATGGATACACAATGAGGTTTAGAGTGAGGTGTGGGCTGAAGGGTTAATTTGGGAATCGATAGCATAACAACAGTAATTAAAACCATATGAATTTATGAGATCCTCTCGAGCTTTAATTTCCAGTATGGTAGCCACCAGCCACAGGTTGTTATTCTGATTTAAATTTGTTCAAATTTAATAAAATTAAAAATTCAGACACAGTAGCTACATATCAAGTTCTCAATAGTCACAGGTGACCAGTGGCTATTGGGTTGGCCCAAAAGTTCATTCGGGTTTTGAAAACCCCAAACAAACCTTTGGGCCAACCCAGTATATTGGAAAGCATGGAACATTTCCATGATTGCAGAAAACTGTATTGAACAGCACTGCTCTAGAGAGAGCATTTAGCAAAGTAAAAGGATCTTGTAGCTGGCACATAAAACACAGAGTGATTTTTCTATATGTATTTTCTAAGCTTACGTTTCATTTTTATTCTCAAGCTTTATAAGTATTGCACTTAGTAATAACCGGCTAACATTTATTGAGCACTTACTTTTAGTCAGGTTCCATGCTAAAAGCAACATATTATTTATTTCATTTAATCTCCCAAATTCACAAAATGAGTGCTATTATTACCATCATTTTATAGATGAAGAGATTAAGACTTTGTGGACAAATTAGGCTACAAACTAATAACAGAGAAGTTCCAGAGAATAATTTAGATCCATTTGAATCTAGACTTATATATGGATTTTTCCAGTCATCATATCAACTGCAAGTAAGTATCACTTTGGCTGTTCCTTTCCAGTATTTCCAATTCATTTCTTTTTGTGGCATTATCGCATTTGCTAAGAATTTCCTGAACAATGCTGAATTCCAGTAAAGACAGCTCTTTTCTCCTTAAGCTTGATCGGACTATACCTCATATGATGCTGTTGACGTGAGTTAGCTATCCCTTATTACTTTAAAAGAGTAATAAAATTCATGACGATGAATTAATTTACTAACAATGCCAAATCATCTTTTTATTCTTTGAATAAACTTCCTTGGCTATTTTATATTATTCTGTTGATTTCTTATGGATTCTATTTTTCCCAACAATTTATTTAAAACTTTTGCATCCAGGAAGCAAAAATAATACTTCATTTTGCCTGATTAATGGGTTCTGATTTCAGATATTCCTGGGTTTTATGTACAATTTTACTGCTAAGTAATTTGACGACTCCTGGCAAATTACTTAATGTCTCTACACCTCTGGAAAAGGCTTATCATAGTGCCTAGTGAATAGTAAACACTCAAAAACATTAACCATTCCATTAGCGCATATGGTCTACAGTTTTCTTTCTGTCTTAGTCCATTTGGGATGCTCTAACAAAATACTACAGACTGTGGAGCTTAGAAACAATAGTTCTAGAGGCTCAGAAGCCCAAGATAAAGGCTCCAGTAGATTTGGTGTCTGATGAAGACCTGTTTCCTGGTTGAAAGATGACTTTCTTTCTCTCTTACCTCACGCAGCAGGGGGGAGGGTGCTCTTGCTCTGCCCTCTGGGTTCTCTTTAAAAGGGCACTAAAGCCATGAGGGTGGGGTCCGCTCGACCCAATCACCTCCCAAAGGCTCTGCCTCCTGATACCATCAATTGGGGGTTAGGATTTCAACATGAATTTTGCGGGACAAAAACATTCAATCCATTGCAATTTCCCTTTCTTTTGTATACTTTCTTTTCGAGGTTTCAGTATTAAAATTTTGCTAGATTTAGATAACGTATTGGACAAGATATTCAACTTTTATGTGTTCTGAAATAGTTTCTGCTTAAGTGTTTGACAGAAATCTCACTTAAAATTGCCTACACGGGCTTCCCTGGTGACACGGTGGTAAGAATCCACCTACCAATGCAGGGGACACAGGTTCGAGCCCTGATCTGGGAAGATCCCACATGCCATGAAGCAACTAAGCGCGTGTACCACAACTACTGGTCCCACGCTCTAGAGCCCATGAGCCACAAGAACTGAAGCCCCCACGCCTACAGCCCGTGCTGTGCAACAAGAGAAGCCACCGCAATGAGAAGCTCATGCACCGCAATGAAGAGTAGCCCCCACTCGCTGCAACTAGAGGAAGCCCACGTACAGCAACAAAAACCCAACACAGCCAGAAATAAATACATAAATAAATTTATAAAAATACAATAAAAATATTAGTTAGGACTTCTCTGGTGGCGCAGTGGTTAAGAATCCACCTGCCAATGCAGGGGACATGGGTTTGAGCCCTGGTCTGGGAAGATCCCACATGCCGCAGAGCAACTAAGCTGTGCACCACAACTACTGGGTCTGCGCTCTAGAGCCCACGAGCCACAACTACTGAGCCCGTGTGCCACAACTACTGAAGCCCGCGTGCCTAGAGCCCGTGCTCTGCAACAAGAGAAGCCACCGCAACAAGAGAAGCCTGCACTCACCACAACTAGAGAAAGGCCATGCACATCAACGAAGACTCAACACAGCCCAAAATAATAAATAAAAATTGCCTACACAATGTGGGGTTTTTTTTTTTTTTTGAGGGAAAATTTGGGTACTTTGTACATCTTGAGCAAATTTCATTTTCTATCAAAAAGTGTGTGTGTGTGTGTGTGTGTGTGTGTGTGTGTGTGTGTGTATGTTTACCAGGGAGTAAAGAGGACATTCCAATAACTTCTTAGAACCAAAATCATATAGTGGATAAACCTTACTTTTAAAATGTATTTCAATAATTGATTTTAATTGTATCTCTTATAAAAATAATGAATTTTAACATAAACGGTCAGATTTAAATTAATAAACTGTGAATATTTGGGTCACAACACAATTAGCATACATTTAACATGATAATCCTCATCTTAAATCATAAGATATTATTTGAAATGATACTTGAAATGATAATAAGCATTAAAACAAACATTATTCAGAATGATAATAAGTAAGCATTAAGACAAACATTAAAAACAAAGGACAATTTGTACATCAACTTTCAGCTTTAGGTGAGTTAAAAGCTTCAGCCATTATTAAAAGCTTCCTGTTAATCAGAAGGCCACATGGCAGGAGAGAATGCAGTCATTTTCCTGGACACTTTTAAGTAATTTTCCTAGATGAAAATGATAAAGAAAAACAGTACAAAATTCAGAAACCAAGTCATGTGCCATGCTTATCAAAAAAGATAATGAAATGAACCTAAAAATGGAAATTTAAAATGGAAGAAAACTGATTTGATGATAAGCAGAGAATAAACATGTACCATATGGCAACGTTAGCCCATCTTCCTAAAGTGTGCTATAAACATAACATTAGCACAAGTGACTCTGAACAAAACGTTCCAAAAGGTGATTTTGCCTGCAGGATTATTACACTTGGTAAAGCTTTGAATTCATTTTCAAAGGCCATTGTTTTTGACACTTAAAGACTGTATCTGGCCTTCAACATTTTTTGGCTCACTCAACATTTACGGTAACATTCTCCAAATTATTTCGACACTCGACATGATTAGACCAAACAAAAACAGCATACTCCAGCGTATTTAAAACAAAGTAGCATAAGATTCATGGTCAGCCCTCTAGGATTTTATATTCTAACTGAGGAAAGATGATAAATATACTAAAAAACAAACAAACTAGGTCAGTTAAGACTATTACACAGCATGTAACCAAACATAGATTTGGAGATTTGACCATCAGGAAGGGTTCCAGGCAAAGAGAAGGGAGAGTGTACAGAAAGATGTGCTATGAAAGATGAAGGAAACTATCAATCTTGGAAGGAAGAAGGAACAGAATTTCTCAGATAGAAAAACAGTGGGAATAAGGCTCAGAAGAAGAAACACATGTGGGAAGTGAGGGATACTGAAGGAATTAATGTGACTGGAAGGGAAGGTTACTATCGCCAAGCAGTGAGAAAGGGGACAGTTTATTTGAGATTAGCTGATGGCCAACTCTGGTATTTCAAGCTTAGGCTCTAGAATACATATAAGACATAGTTTGAACTTTTTTTTTAAAAAATGACTGTAATTCATTTTAGTTAAAAGTATCACATACACAAAAGAGCATAGGTAACATAGGTGTAGTTTAAAGAGTAATAATAAACAGCCATTGTAATGTCCATCAAACTGAAGAAAAAGAAAAATCACCATTACCTCTGAAGCTACCTTATGATCCCTTTCGCAGGTAGGTGGATTAAATAGAGAAGTGTCTGTGTTTTGGTGAGATTAGTCAAGGATGTTCAGGAGCATTTCCAGGGAGATACAAAAAGACATGCTTTAGAGAGCAATACGAATCCTGGGGGCCTTAGACTAAGAAAGGAGAAGTGGGAATATAGAAGAAAGGAAAAACCTATAGTACACTTATGAAAAAATTGGAAGGCAAATATGACTCAATCTGTTGTGTTTGTTTTGCTTGTTTATTTTTGAAGTTGTTTTAATTTGACTTGTTCTGGCATTAATGAAACAAAATATTGGTACCCCTAAAACAAATAGGAAAAGAAAGGAAGGTTTGAAGGGAAAGCCTGTATTTTAGATCCATAGTTGAGGGAATGAGACATTTAAGTGTGAAAACTACATCAGTAGAAGAAAATGCACAATGAAGCCAAGGTGAAGGATAGGAGTTCAAGAAATAATTTCCCCAAACACCTGCTGAATAATTTGAGACTACATGAGCCTTTTGAGAAGTAAGAAGTAAAGAGTTAAGATTTGAGGCTTGAGAGCTAAGAAGGAAACAGATGGAGGGATTGTCAGAAGTAGAAACACAGGGCGGAGGGGTAACAGAAGCGCCCTGTGTCACAGGCAAGTAAAGACGACAGCTTTGGGAGAAGGGTGAGTTGTGCGGCCTGAGAACACACGTGCATATTTTTTAACATCAAGTCAGTTGGAGAGTTTTGTGAGAGGGAGTAGAGGGGCAGAGTCCAGCCTGATGGAAGCTGACAAAGAAAAGGATGAAAAAGAGAAAGTGATTGTGCAGGGACTTCTTCCCTCACTTAGAATTCCAAAGGAGTATCATATATTTAAGCTTCTCTTATCCACAGTAATTGGCATTAAAGGGCAGCAGAAGTCCACAGTGATGTCTTTCGGTCATGGGAGGAAGAGGAAATTTCCTTGGATTGTAGCCATGTAATGATATTTCTGCTGTGTAAACCCATAAGCAGCCCTCTGGCACCTAGAATAAGCCCAGATCAGTGCTGAGACATTCATCACCTCTCTCTCGTTCCAGCCTCTTCACGCCTTAAGAAGAAGAAACAAAAACCAATACATATTTCCTATTCAATTGCCAAAGAAGTTGGCCTTTCCTAAACCTCCATATGCCTCCTTCTCACAAATTATCTAGTGCAGAAATTCTTGACCTTGGCTGTGCATTAAAATCACCTGGGAAGCTTTAAACCAATGGAAAGCTTTGGACCTGACCTCTAGAAAATCTGATTGAATTGTTCTGGGTTAGAGAGAATATATATACATATATAATTAATATATATTATATATTTATATAATTAATATAAAATTAATATAATTATACATTCTAATTAATACATATATATAAACTCTCATGAGTGCTCAGGGTGAGAATCACTGCTTAAGAGTGACCTCACTGATTTTCATGGGTCTCCAAAACTCATTCAGTTAACAAAGTCTTAGAACCTAGCATTGGTTCATTATTTTTCAAGGTATTAAGGAGCATATTTAAAGCAAGATGTGACTGCCATCCATAATTTGCTAGATGGAGAAATAAAACAACATTCTATATAACAATTTTAAGAACATCAAAAGACATACATGACTCAGACCTGAATTGTATGATGACAATAATGGGAGCTAACACAGTCAAAACTATATGCCTGATGCTACTCTTCAAAGTATGGGAGAGAATATTCTAGCTTAACATAAGCCTGGTGAGATTATAAAGCAATGAAGCATGGAGTAAAATTCTTTAATCTTCCATGCATCCTTTACCAACTGTTCAGTGTTTGCCTGTGAATTCAGCAACTAATCTCCACAGGCAATGCTGTGAACTTCTCCCACAAGAATAGGAAGTGCTGATGGCAGAACATGGGCCGTACATGGACTATTCCTTACCTGACATCTCTACCTTAATTAGCTGCTAGGACAACTAAGTCCCCTCTCTGGATTCTAACATACACACTTTGCTCTTGGCCAGTGTGACATTCAGAAGATTAAAGTCTGTTACGGGCAGGGGTGTGGTCTCTTCTCTCCAGTCTTCCTTGCAGCCTACCTTGCATGTGAGAGGTAAGGACAGCCTTCCATGGTATTCTCTCTAGTCTGTTGTGGCCACCTATGGCTTAAACTATTGCCCTCATCAATTTGATCTTATTTGAAGCTAGTATATCCATTGCACTATAGCAAATATGGGAGTAGAGCAAATAAGAGAGATCTAAGATATAGCCAAAGAGCATATGCTTTGGGGTCAGAGCCCTGGGCATAAACCGTTGGCCCCTCCATCACTCATCTGCTAGGTAACCTTAGGTGAATTACATATTTCTCTGTGCCTCAGTTTCTTCATGTGACAAAGGAGTTGAGAATAAAAATATGACGCAGCTGGTTTTGAGGTTTGAATGAGCCCTTAGAACAGTGCCTGGCAAACAGTAAACATGCAGCAAGTATAAACTATTTTTTGTTGTTGTTTATAATCTTTTTTTCTTTACTTCCTCCCTCCTTTTCTCCCTCCATTCCTTTCTTGAGTGTCTGTGTGTGTGTGTGTGTGTGTGTGTGTGTGTGTGTGAGAGATACCATAGTATTAAAATTTGTCAAAGGCCTGCTCTATGTATTCAATCTAAAAATCTACACCCTAATTTCAGGAATAGTTTTCTAAGAATAGCCACCAAGCATTTTAGAAGAGAAGTTAAATTCTTGCTATTTTAAATGTGGTCCATGCATCTACAGCATCAATATAACATCACCTGGGAGCTTATTAGAAACACAGAAATCACAGTCATCCATACCCTTCACTCCTATCCCTGCTCTGCCAGACATACTGAATCAGTATCTACATTTTAACAAGATAACCAGTGGATTCAAATGCACATAATGAGATTTGGGGCTTTTGAGGGAGCTGATGAGGCTTTGGACTTTGAGTTGATTCTACAATAACTTTTGAGGATCTTGGGATGTGGGATGAATGTGAATCTTTTTGAGCCAGAGGGAAAATGTGATAAGCAGAATTATCACCCCTTCCCCAAAGATGTTCACATCTAAATCTCCCAAACCTGTGAATGTATAGTACAGAGAAGTTAAGTTAGTAGCTGGAATTAAGGTTGCTAATCAGCTGATCTTAGATACTGAGATTATTTTGGACTATCTAATCCCCAATGTAATAACAGTGGTCCTTAAATATGGAAGAAAGAAGCAAGAAGAGTCAAAGGCAGAATGATGCAAAATGAGAAGGACTCAATTCTTCATTGCTGGCTTTAAAGATGGTGGGGTGGCCATGGGCCAACTGCTGCAGGCAGGCAGCCTCTAGAAACTGGAAAAGGCAAGGAAGCATATTCTCCCCTAAAGCCTCCAGAAAGAAATGCAGCCTCGCCAACACCTTCATTTTAGCCCAGTGAGACCCATGTGGACTTCTGATCTGCAGAACTGTTAAGAGAAATTTATGCTGTTTTAAGCCAATTAGTTTGTGGTAATTTGTTAAAGCAGCAAAAGAAAACTAATACAGAGATGCACTGTTCCATGTATTTCAGTTTAGCTCTGTAGAGTCCTATACTGGTATTTTGGGACAAATTTCCTGCTGCAAATAAGGTATTACTTCTTGCTTGCCTGCTCTCTTTCATATTTTCTTGCTTTCAAAAATGGAAGACTAATGCATTAGAAAAGCCCCAAACCTTATTTAGCTACTGCCCTCAATTTTTTCCCACAGTAAAATTTAAAGTTTTCTGTGTTACTTTCAAGTCTGCTTCCTGATCCTTTGTCTTTTCATGAAAATGAGAATATGGGATGAATTAAAAAGTTCAACAATAAAAGGAAAAAAGAGGGAAGAACCTAGTATCCTGGAAAATTCGTTCTGTTTCTGAGTAATCATAAATTAATTATATTTACATGTGTCCATAACAGAGATGGGTAATACTTTCACACTGGGGGAAGGGAAAGGTGAATAAACTGTCTGTGTCACTGCTACAATGTCCACAGGGGACCAACCCTGTCCTCCTCATGTCCCCATTCAGTGTGTATTTGGAAAGTCATTCTGACAGGCATTATTCTCCATTGCATTCTGAGTATGGTGAAGAAGCAGAGACTTATTACGCTGCAATTATTAGGAGGGCACTTAGACACGTCAAGTAATTATACATTTTAATATCTTTAAGTAAAATAAGAAAAAAGAATTGAGAGATGTTTCCCTTTTGTCATAGTTACATTGTCCTTTGTGTAGAACCAAAACTTGCCCTCGTGGATCATAGTTTTGATTCTGTGATTTTGATTCTAAACCTGAAAGCTGGCACAAATTATATTCAAGAATTCACATAATGGTGAAATTCTTCCAGAAGGATCAGTTCAAGCCAATAACACTAAGAGGATGCTGAGAAAATGAGCAGTTAAGCTTTCAAAATTGCTGAGTATAGATGTAATTCTCAATTACACTACCAATGACATTTTCCATGGCAAAAAAATACACTGAACCTAAAGATAATGAACAAATGGAAAGTAAAAACTAGCAAAATGACCACGGATCATAGTGCATAATTTGATACCCACTGATTATAAAGTAGTGTGTCTGTGTGTGTGAGTATTAATGTAATTAAGAATTTAGGTATGAGATTTGACTTCGGGTTCTCCATCATACTAGGTCATCTAAAATGTGAATGTCATGTCTGAGAATATCAACAAGGTTTGGTAATTATTATGCACTTATTTATTTAGCATTGGTTAAAGTGGAGATACTGAACTATGCATATCAGTACAAATGAGAGAAATTTCCTTTAACCTCCATCTCAAAGGCTTTTTCTAGGCCTTCCCTATGCCTGAAAGGATAAATTGGATTCAGGGTCTCAATAAAATAATTTTACTTCCCTTTTTAAGTTTCAAATATTCTGAAAACATAGCTCAGATCTCTCATGTAATTAGTATCAGACTAATCTTCCTCCAACACCATTTTCATCACTACCCCTCCCTTGCTTAAAATGAAATGGCTTTATGTTTCTCACTGCATTATTGATTCGAGAAACATTTGCTGAACAGCAACTATACAGAAGACATAGTACTAGGAAGTGGGCAGGAAAGGAGAGGTGGGGATATTAACAGAGGAGAAGTAAAATATGGTTCAGGTGCTTATGGTCTAGTAGAAGACATAAAATGTGCATAAAATTACACTAGGTAGAATGTGACAAATACTGTAACAGAAGAGGGAGAACTTCATGCAGAGTTTGGGATCTCAGGTGGATCTTGACAGGGAAATATAAAACGTGAGAGGCAAAGCTAGAAAGAGGGCTTCCCTGGTGGCGCAGTGGTTGAGAGTCCGCCTGCCAATGCAGGGGACGTGGGTTCATGCCCCGGTCCAGGAGGATCCCACATGCCGCGGAGCGGCTAGGCCCGTGAGTCATAGCCGCTGAGCCTGTGCGTCCGGAGCCTGTGCCCCACAACGGGAGAGGCCACAGCAGTGAGAGGCCCGCGTAACACACACACACAAAAAAAAGCTAGAAAGAGGCAGGTATTCCAGGCAGAAAGAAATGCCCAGAATCAGAAAAGCAAAGGGCAGTTTAGAATATAGCCATTCAGTTTGATTGGATCATGGAATACCCAAATGGGATGTACAGAAGTGTGCCAGGGAAAATGTGGAAGGTGAGTCAGGACTTGTGTGGATTGGACACTTGCTTAGAGAAGCTGTATTCAGCAGACAGTGAACAGGGAGGAAACGGAAGCGTTGGAGCAGAGGTGGTATCAGATCATGGCCAGGTTTTGGGAAGATTAATATGTCAATGGTCTGCAGAGAAGATGGACTGCAGAGGGGCAAGGACACTAGCCAGAAGGAGTTACAGGGATTCTAGCAGTGGAAGCAAAGAGAAAAACAAATGCGTGCTATAGACCTGACAACTTATGCAATGAGAAGTTACTGAGAAAAGCAGTCAGTGGTGACACTGAACACTTACAACTGACTGGGAACCAGCTGGCACCATTAAGGATGGCAGATGACCAACAGGTGTGAGCTGAGGAAGAGGAACAGTGAATTCTGTTCTGGATATATTGAGCCAAGAGTGCCAGTGGGATATCCAAGCGGAAATATCAGCAAGTGGTTAGAAATGTGCTTCAGGATTGGAGAAGTCACCCACCACACAGGTAGTTCCTAAAGGCATGGGAGTGAAAAGGTCACCAACAGAAAGAGTAACGAGGCCATTTGGAGGTCCTCTAAGGGATGGAAGAGCCATGGTCAAAGAGGAGGCAGGAGTTCAATGGAAGCTAAGGAAGAAGTGATGTCCAAATTGAACAGTTTTTAAACCACTATCAAATACTGCAAAGACGGCTATGGAGTAGGATACAGACTGAGAAATAATAACGAACATTTATTACACACATAGCATACATCAGGCACTACGTTAAACGATTTCTGGGTACGATCTCATTTATTCCTGACACCAAATCACAACAGGTAGATTCTACTGTCGTTGTACAGATAAAAAAACTAAGGCTTTCAGAATTTAAACATCTTGTCTGAAGACATAATGCTAGTTTTTATTGGCAGAACAGGGATGCATTCAGAGTGGTTGGACCCCGATGATCATTTTCTGACAGTTAACAAATTCCTTGTGCCCACATGCCCCGCTGCTGTGAGGTTTCTTTAGCTAAAATGTCCCTCACTCCTCAAAACCAGCCCTCAGAGCTTAATTCAAGAGCCATCGTTTCCATAACTCTGACTCTCCAAATATCCTCTTTATAACATTCACAGCATTTTACTTTTCAAGATGTAGAAGACCAATTAGTTTTATGTAACATGTAGAAGACCCATTAGTTTTATGTAACATCCTATGTTATGCACCAAAGATTTAAGTGCATTGTTCTCCCTCAGCTAAGTAGCTGGTGCCTTCAGAGATTTATCACCTTGTATATTTCTTCTGTACCCAACAAAGCAATTTGTCAGTGAGAGGTGTGGTATACCCAGTGAGGAAATATTTGTCGTGAATTAACCCATTCCTCCAGACTCTAAAAGAAATCAGAATTGCGCTGAGGGTTAAGTGAGCAGAAATGTTCTCAGTTATATGGATTTACCAGGATGGTTCTAAGAGAGCAGAAAGATATCCTCAGCCCACCAAAAAGCTTGAATGGACGACTAGGAAGGAAAGACCCTGCTCATTGGGTGGGGCTGAGGAGGGCTGTTCCAAGCTAGAAGCTCTGAAACTATACCTGGCTTCTCACACAGTTATCAGACCCCCGAAACTGTTAGCAAATTATGGCATACAATCTTTCCAATGGTTGAGACGTTTAAAGTTATTTTAGAAGGCTTTCTTGCCTTTCGTTCTTTGGTTTCTGAAGTCTGAATTTTTCCCCTTTCTAGGGAGTATTCTACAAAAAAAAAAGCCTCTCAAACAAAACTTTACTTTTTTTTTTTTTTGGTAAAAAACAAAGATGAAGTCTTCTTTAGAGTAAGATTGAGACCAACTCCAAAATGTAAGCCCCTCCAGTTCCCTCGCTTGTCTCCATCCGGCAGCACTTCTCAGGTACAGACTCAACGTGACTTCTTTTCCACTCAGAGGGCAAAGGAGCAGCCCACTCGGCCAAAGTTTGACTGCCCTTGGGACTAGGGACACCTTATTTGTATCCAGAACATCTGACTTGACAACTGCTAGAAAGTACGTCTTCCCCCTGCTTTGAGTGCTTGTTTTCAGCTTGTTTAAATATACTCCATAATATTATTCCAAGTGTACCTGAGAAAGCAAGTGCCAAACTAAATGCATTTAAAACCACTTTTCCTTTCATCATCGGCAATGGAACTTCGGTTTGATAGAAATGATAGTATAGTACACGCAAACATCTAAAAAGTTTCATTTTGGTGAAAAAAAGACTATAGCAATGAAGCTTTTTACAACTGAACTTTCCTCATACACCGTAAGTTTTTATCTTAAAATTTTCCGTAAATAATCAGCGTTTATCTCTCTGAAATATTAAACTGAACAGTGTTCTTACACAAGCACAGTTTTATATCCTCTCCAAGGAAAAAATGTAGTGTTCCTTTAATTGCATGGAAATGAATCTGGCATCACAAACTCTGTTACGACAAGGGGACCATCTTATTCAGCTTTAGCTCCATCTTGTTCAAGTGAACAAAAATGTGGGTGGTTAAAATTCCCAATCCTGTGATCAACATTCTGACATATTTTCCAGGAAAGGTGATAAACCTTTGGAAGCAAATAGCATCCTTTGTGGATCTTTAGTTTAATACTTTAGAAAGATGGATAGTTATAATTCAGACAATGAACAAAGATGTATCTTTATGCTCACTCTGAATGTGTGTGTATTAACAGTCTTTTCTATGCAATACTGGACCAGCTAACTATAACTCGAACTTCAGATGTTTATTCTTAGGAGAAAAAAAATGTTTCTATTTTGGACTGTATAGCTCTCATCAGCATTTAGTTTTAGAAATAGAAACTTTTTAAACTCAGAATTTCTAACAGTAAGACAGATTCTCATTTTGATGATGACAGCTGATTTGGGGAAAATGTTTATTTCCATTTTAAAGTCTTCAGAGACACACATATAATAACTTTCCACAGTAACAGTATTATCAGGGGGGAAGGCATAATGCAGTTTTAGATTCAGTTTGCACAATTCTTCAAGGGGCTTCCTACTTTCTTTATTGGTTTTGTGAACTGGGATACAGAGCTCCTGTCCCACTGGTGGCTTGAAACCTCCTCCTCTTCATTTATATCCTTTGGGGTACTTTCTTGTTTGAGGGGAGAGGTGCTCCCCAATTCAGCTGGTGACATGCTTGCTTGATTTGCCTGACTCTGGGCGAACTAGCAAACACCAGGATTCTCACAAGGTCTCTGGGTGGAGGCATTTAGGGGAGTGACTACAGGAAGTGTGGTCAGTTGGGAGAGGGTTGGGGGCTTTAAGCTGGTGCTCTACATTCTGATGTGATATCCAGCTACCCCTGTGAGTCAGTCAATTGTGACAAACGTACTTCTTCAGTCTTCTTCTCGACATTCAGAGTACTCTAAGCATCCAGTTCTGATGGCTGAATCTTTTTTCCCATTGTGTGTACTAGGATACAGACAATCCCCTCTACATCTGTTGCCCCATCTTGATTTTGCCAGTTTTCCCCTCACTGGTTAGCCACAGACACTAAGTAGGGGCTGGGGCCTTGCATCTGACAGATGTTCTGGATTCCCAGTCAAGGGGTTTGTCTGTAGGTCATGTAACTCTACCAGCCAGCTACCAGCTATGTGACCTTGGCCGGATTCATAAACTTCTCTGTGCCTCAGTTTTTCCATCTGTAAAAATGTGAATGATCGTCACATTACTTACCTAACAGAATATTTTGAGGATTCTTTGTAATATAATTAAGACAACACTTGGCACTCAGTTAAATACTCAAGGAGGAAATCCATTATCATTACCCTTCTTTCTACCTGAGGTTAAACAGGATTGATGCTGACCACGGCATAGAACTTACTACCAGCTGACTGTTAAGAATGCGCCACGGTATTGTTGTCAGAGCCTTCCATCCCATTCCTAAAGCTCAGTCTGTTTTACTTTGTTCTCTACAGCCTGGCCTTGACTACCCATTCCCTGCCCCAGGTTCTAAGACCTGCTAGCCTGAGCCCTCCTAAGCATTCAGCCACCCCGACTCTTTGGGCATTTCTTGAGGCTGATGTCACCATCTACAACATATTTCTTTCCATAATACGGACTTAAAAATTTTATCAGAATAGAAAACTTCTTGCATATTCTTAGAAAACACACTTTAGTCTCTTATGGTGATATACTGATAACAGAAGATAAGTACTTGAAGCTATTTTACCAGCTGTGCTAAAGCCCAGTTGAAACTGGCAGTCTTCATATTTTTGGTGGGAAGAGAGAAGGGTTGAAATTAGGAGTGGAGAGGAAAGAAAGAGGGAAAAGGGATTAATCATATATATACTTATCTCTTTACAACAGCTCCACAGGCTAGTATCACTGTAGGCTCAAAATGTTTTGCTAATTTCTTCAGGGTCAACAGCATGAGGCCCAAGTTCACCTAAGACTCCAGCACAATTTGTTGTAGGTGGAAAGGGAGCCCTGAATGTGGACAGTCCTTGAGTAGGGTAGAGAAGCTGTCTTCAGTTATCACAACCACTCTGACACACTACCTGGCACTTCACAGATATCTCAATACCAGAATTATCATCATCGATTGCATATTCATGCGACATTTGTCTTCTGATCATTTTCCCTGTTACTTAGTAACTGCTTAAAAGTCTAATGTTAAAACCAATCACATCTGGCACAATTCACCCCCACCTAGTGCTCAATATCTGTCACTGAAATCAGTAGAGGAAAACATAAACGTGCCCTCATAAGCATATCCATTTGTATATCCATTTGCTGTCTTTAAAATTATTTCATATCCATAATCTCATTTCATCTGCCCATCACTTGTATTAGTTTCCTAACACAAGTTTCCTTAGCTTCCACTAAGTTTGTGCTGTTGTACCACAAACTTAGTGGCTTAAAGCAACACACATTTATTATCTTATTGTTTTGTAAGTCAGAAGTCCAAAATGAGCCTCAGTGGGCTAAAATCAAAGGTGGCAGCAAGTGGCATTCCTCCTCGAGTTCCCAGGAGAGAATCAGTTTTCTTGCCTTTCCAGCTTCTAGAGGTGGCCGGCCTTGCTTGGTTCACGGCCCACTCTTCCACCTTCAAAGCCAGTAACTCAGGCCAGGTTCTCTTCATGATGCTACCTCTGGTTCTCTCTTTCTGGCCTCTCTCCCTTGTGATTATATTGGGCCCACCAGGATAATCCAGGATAATCTCCTTATTTCAGAGTCAGCTGATTGGCAACTTTAATTCCATCTGCAAGCTTAATTTTCCTTTGCAATGTAACCTGACATTTTCACAAGTTCCAGGGATTAGGACATAGACAACTTTGACGGAGCATTACCAAAGGTGGAGGCAGAGGCTTTTCCAGGAATGGATTAGGAAAATGAAATGAGAACCATTTAATCACTTGCCCATGGCATAGTTATAAGAAGTGGCAAAGCCAGAACTATAACCTAGTTATACTGATGTCCAATGTACTGGTATTGGACAGGGATGCCCACTAATAAACTCCTTTATTCCTGAAATTTTTAAATCCAGGCTCCTTTCTCTGCTCACGTTCTGAATGTCATCCACTCTCCTGGTTTAATTATCCTATGAATGTTTATACTCCCCAAGTCATCCCTAGACCCAACATCAGTTATGAGTTTTAGATTTGTATGACCAGCTACTATTCCACAGTTCACTTGTTCAGTTCACAGAAGCCTTAGATGTTGTCTAAGATATTCAAAGTCAAACTCATCAATTTGATTTCTACAAATTAAAGGTTTGTGGCAACCCTGTGTCCAGCAAGTCTATAGGTGCCATTTCTCCAACAGCACTTGCATACAGCTATGAGAGCTTATTTAAAAAAGATGTTTTCCCCTCCCCATTGCCTACCTTAATGAAGAGGCAGCCTTCCTCTAGGGCTTTTAAAGATGCACATATACAATTCTAGGTAAGTGTTCCACCAGAATAACTAACATGTTAAATTTTCATGGATGCATATAAATGCAATATTTTAAATGTAAAACTTAAGCCACACAGTCAAGCTTTGAGTACAACTTAAATCTTCCTATGATGATACTGTGTGCTTGAGATAAGTGACCTTATAAGTTATCCCCATTACAATAATTTGGGAGGGGCATTTTAGGAATTTAAAAATGTCTTCAAATGGAGTTCACAACAGACTTCCCACTCATTTAAAAAAATTCTGCTCAAAAGAAAATGAAGTGTCCCAGCAAGCCTTTAGTCCAAGTGTACCTGTTGGATGATTTAATCCCTGCCTTTAAATCTCTCAGTGTACACAGTTAAATAAAAATTAAATATCCTTAGAACTTTAGGTTGTCTTAGCACTTAACCTCATTTGTGTTCTTAGAAGCAAGAGAGTGCTGTACCTTAAGGACTGGGTTTTAATCAGAGAAAACTTCACAGAATGACTGTTCTTGGGGTTGCTTCTAGGGAAAGGATTATTTTTATTTAGAGGCAGGAAAGAAAGAACTGCAAAATTTGGTGGCCATCAGAAAAAGGAAATTTAAAATGTTTGATTAGCGGGGTAACCAGAATATTTTCTTTTTGTAATGAAAGTTTAGTATGAATGTACATTACTGGAAATGTGCACTGTGGGTTTTTTTTTTTTTTTTTTTTTAATAAGGATGGCAGTGGCCTGATATGACACTTATCCACCGTCTTCGACTTCCTCCAATTCAGGATACCCTGAATGCTACTCCACAAGCACTGAATTCTAGAATTTAATTAGATCATCTAGCTGTTATATTGTGAGCAGACTGTATGGGATCAAGGGCAGAAGCAGGTAAGAGATGATGTTGGCTTGAACCAGGGTGAAGGCAGTAGGGAAAGGGAGATGTGATCAGCACTTGGATATATGTTGAAGGCAGAATAGATTATGATTGATGAGCAGAGGTAGGGTATGAAAGAGTGAAAACAAAGATGACTCCAAATTCATAGCCTGAGCAATAGAAAGCACGGAGTTGCCATTCAACCAGAAGGGAAGAGTATGAGAGCAGCACGTCTAGAGGAAACTAAGAGGAGTACAGTTTTAGACGTGTTGCCTTTGCAAAGTTTATTAGACATTCCAGATGGAGATGCTGAGGAGGCAGGTGGATATGACAGTCTGGAGTTCAGGGGGGACATCTTCAAACTGGAAAAAGTTTAGAGTGAATCTGTAGGGAAATGTCAGAAAAGAGGAAGATTGCCAAGCAATGAAAACTGGCACATATTATCCTAGATCTCAAAAAGGGGGAAGAAAGTGGGAAAATGATAAACCAATAGATTTACGATATAAATTTCTTATTGGATTATTAGACAAGTTGGAAGCCCTGAGGGAAACAAAAATAGTGATCAGTTCATTCATTTCAGCCAAATAAATTCACTTAGTCTTAGGAGTAAGTGTTCTTTTTGGTGTATGAAGACAAGGGAATAACCAGAGCACGAAGCATCTTGTTTTCTGCAAAACACATGTTAGAGTGTCTTGGGTTAGCCCAATAAATTAAAAAACAAAACAAAAAAATACAGGCTGAACTTTAAACATATAAACTGCTGATTAATGAATTCATATGTATCACTAGGAAAGCATCTTGTCATACTCCATTAAGCCAAGTACTTATCTATATTTGTGCACATGTACAAGATTTTTGTGGTTTTGCTTTTTTTTCAAATCATTATTTTGGATGGAGAAATGAAACCTGAAGTACATACCAAGTTAGGAAAGGCCAGGTGTTTATGAGACATGAAAATTGAGTTCCCCAAATTTTGAAATAAAATCTAGATTACGGACTAAAGCTGATTCCTTTGTTTCACATCTTCTACCAGGTTCATACTTTTAGATGTCTATAAAGACTGCTAATGGTTATAAGGTTTCTTTCGGAGGTGACGAAAATCTCTAAAATTCGATGGTGATGGATGCACAATTTTGTAAATATACCGAATACCATTAATTATGCATTTTAAATGACTGACTTTTATGGTATATGATTTATATGTCAATAAAGATATTTTTAAATGTCTATAAGACCTGGCAGAAAATAAACAAAAATAAATGAAGTGAATCATTTATATTATTTCAACACATTCTGCTTGAAACATTCAGCCATTTCAATTTTTTGTTTTCTGTCATTTGCTAGAGATATAGTTGCCACTAAATATTTCTGAATTATGAGAGATACAATTTGCCATTGCAAAGATTAGTGGTAATGGACACTCAGCCTCAGTGCCAGGAAGATAACAGAGAGTGGAGATGACAGCAGAGTGGAAGATCCATCAGAAGAGAGGCTGCCTGCTCTGAGAAGTGGCTGCCATGGAATGTTAAGCCTGAGCGCCAGGCCCTCTGGATTTTCAAGAAAATTCTGGAATCCAGATTTTATGTGAAATCTCTGTATTTTGAAATGTCTGCTCTAAGTTTCTGGAAAAAAACAACATTTTGTTGGCTCAATAAAGCATGTCTACAGGTTGTATCTGGCCCATGCACTGCCAGTTTGTTGCCACATTTTGATACATAGTCAAAGAAAATAAAAATCATGTGCCCAAATTTAAGTCGACTCCTACTCTGACCAGATAATTTAAAATCTCAGTATTAAGAGCTAAAACGTGGGGCTGCATCTTTTGAAAACTATTCTTACACTGTGCTCCAAGGGAGACGGCCACTTCTACTCAGTTGGCAAGTGATAGCACCAACACACCTCCCAGCGTTACAACAACATAATTGAATATATGTACGTAAGATTAAACATTTAATAAAACGTTAAAATGTCATTTGAATTACTATTTTCTAAAATAAGGATGTCTGTATCATGTATGCAGATTTGCTTTCAGTAACATTTTAAATTTCATGAAGCAAAATGTTTTAGGGCAGCCCCTGATTAACAGTATTTTTTCCCACTGCAAACATCTATTTTATTAAAATCTATGTGCAAAATAACTTTGGAGGAGAGGCAATAAGGTAGTAATATAAAATTGTTTCATGAACTGGACTAAAATAATTTTAGGTAGTCACACTTCAGTTCTTTTTTACTTTTTTTTTGACATGATTGTAATTGAATTTTTCCAGTAATTTCAGCAAATGCATTTTTAACTTTAACAAACAGTAAGCCTTAATGTATTCCTGTTTGACATAACAAAATTGTATAACTCCCACAGCTTTCTACTTTTTTGATATTATATAAGAACCCTGTAATTTTATATGCCAGAGAAGACAGAGCACCTGAGAATAAATGCCTATTCAAACTTGCAGAGCAATATCTGAAGCAGTATTATGCATTTCTAAAGTAACCTGAGGTCAAAATTCACAAGGAAACAAGAGATGCGCAAAAAATTTACTGAAATATGCCCTTCTGATTACACCCTATATTTCAAATTTTTCTAAAACCTGTTATCATTAATGACATGGGATCTGTCAAGCATCGATATTTGGTGCAATAACCCAGTGTTTCCTCACTTTAAAGATTTGGATATTTGAAACTAAATTTTGGGAAAATTGAAAAATGATATTCAAACATAAATAAATGTTTCTAATTTCTATAATCTGGATCATGAGATACTATATAAAACCTTTTAAATTACTAAAACTAAGTAAAGTAGACATAGTTCCCTAGGATGTCATCTTTTAATGAAGAGAGCAAAGTAACAAGTTTAACAGTGTTATTTATAAGGAAAACTTTTTACAGTTTTGAAATTTTGTAAAGCAAGCTTTATCAAGCTCTATCAAGCTTGACAGGGAAAGAATGAGATAACAGAAAATGATCTATTACAAAAAAATCCAAGATGGTAGATAGTTTGGCCGTTTGAATTAATTTCTGCCTTCCCAGGTTGCCAATGAAGTTTCAATGCTACAAGGAAATATTGGCTTTTCCAATTCCTTTGTAGCTCTCTAATCATGAAACATTTATTACTCTTAAAATTGGGAGAGGGTCTACCCTGCTTATTGGAAGAACATTATCCTAACCCTGTGCCTGAAAGCATGTAGAGCCATTTGACAACGCAAAGGCCTTCCAGACACAGCTCCATACAGTATCTTAACAGCACTGACTGCTAGTTTGTGAGTCCTGACAGTCGACTTAATCATGATCCACTTGCCCTAAAATTAAGGACAAAATCAAAAGCAGCTAGGACTCCATAAAAATCACAAAACACAAAGCTCAGCCTGTACTGCCCTCATGAAGCAAAAGAAATTTTGTTTGGGCAAATGAGGAAGGTCTTTTCCTGTTAGATGCTAAAGTTCAAATATAGATTCATGTGGTCAAGTGCAGCTTTTTAACAAAGAGCATAACTCAGGATAAAATTTGCTGACTTTTTTTCACTTAATTCAATATTATGAAGATTTCCGTGTCAGTAAATATAGATCTCCTTAATTCTACCTTCTAATTATTAAATAATATTTCCTGGCAATGAAGTATCAAAATTTATTGGGTCATTAAGGACTTATTATAGTGGATTTCTAATTGGTTGCTAACAACCTTGAAAGAGTATTTCTACATGTGAGAGTATTTCTAAAAAAGCTTTTGCTAGAAGTAGAATTGCTTGGTCAATGAGTTTGCTTTTTAAAGATTTTTGAAAGGAACTACCAAGTTGCCACCAAAAGAACTTTACCAATTTGTTTTCCAACCAACAATATGTGAGGTTGCAGACTTCTCTGAGCCTCATCTGTACTGGACATTGCCCGGCTTCTTTTTTAGCTACACCTCGCGGCTTGTGGAATCTTAGTTCCCTGACCAGGGATCGAACCCGGGCCCCCTGCAATAGAAACTTGGAGTCCTAACCACTGGACCACCAGGGAATTCCCCCCGCTTTTAGGTCTGGACAATCTGCTAGATGAAAGCTATATTATATTAATGTGCATTTCTTAGAGTAAAAATGAGGTTGAACATCATTTCAAATGTTTATTAATAGTCCCCCATTTGTTTGCATATATTTTTAGTTCTTCTTTTGTGGGCTATCCAGATCTTTGCATACTTTTCCTTTGATTAATTTCTCTTGTTCTGATTTCTGAAGGAGCTCCACAAATATCCAAACTCTCAATCCTCTATTATGGCAAAACATTCTCCAATCCTTGCATCAGTGCTTTATATTTATGGCTTTTTAATTGTTCAGAAGTTAAATTTTTTTTTTTTTTTTTTTTTTTTGCAGTACACGGGCCTCTCACTGTTGTGGCCTCTCCCGTTGCAGAGCACAGGCTCCGGACGCGCAGGCTCAGCGGCCATGGCTCACGGGCCCAGCTGCTCCGCGGCATGTGGGATCTTCCCGGACCCGGGCACGAACCCGTGTCCCCTGCATCAGCAGGCGGACTCTCAACAACTGCGCCACCAGGGAAGCCCCCAGAAGTTAAATATTTTAATAAGTTCGAATCTGGCAATAATTACCCTTATGGATTTAGAGTTTTGTGTCACACTTCAGAAGGCTTTACCTAAAATTTAAAGATTTGCTTCTTAGCTCTTGACTGCTTAAATTTATTTTCTAAGTGGCTATCCAATTGTTCCAACATCACCTATTGTATAATCCATTCTTTTTTCATTGATTCAAAATTAAACTAAATTTTCCTACACAAATATGTCTCTTCTTGACTATATTTTTCTACTGATCTGCCTTCTACAAGTTAAAATCACATTGTTTAATTATGTAGATGTATAGTGTGTTTTGATATCTGGAGGAGTAAATGCCCTGCCCCTCTATTATTTTTCTTTTACAAGGTATTTTAAAATTTTTATTATGAAAATTTTTAAGCCTGAAGAAAAAATAGTACAGTAAACTTCCATGCCCAGCACGAGATTCAAAAACTATCAAGAGTTGCTACATTTGTTTCACCTATCCCTTTCAATTCTTGTTTTTACTTCTACTGAAGTATTTTAAAGCAAATTCCATACATTTTGTCATTACAGCCCTGAGTATTTCAGAGTGAATTCCTTAAAATAAAAATGACATTTTCATACGTAATCACAAATGCCATAATAACATCTAAATGAAACTAACAACTTCATTTCTTGGTCATTTCTATTCCACAAACAAATGTCTCCAATAGTTTCAAAACTTCTTTTTACAATTGATTTGTTTGAATAAGTCCAAACTAATTCAATACATCACATGTGGCTGTTATATCTCTTAAATCTCTTGGTTGAGGGCAGATCCCCCTCCTTTTCCTTTCCTTCCTTCTTCCCCTCCTTCCTTCCTTCTTTCTTTCATACCACTGATACACTGAAGAAGCCTAATCACTACGACATCTTGCTTTCTCATTTAACTTATTGCACGTTCTCCCATCTTTCTTATTAAGAAAAGTTAGCTCTGGAGGCTTGACTGGATTCAGGTTCAACTTTGTTGGCAAGAACACTTTATGTTCATGTGCTGGTTACTTTTATATGTCAACTTGGCTAGGCCACAGTACCCAGATATTTGAGCAAACATTTATTCTAGATGTTTCTGTAAAGGTATTTTAAAGGTGAAATTAACATTAACATCAGTAGACTCTGAGTAAAGCAGATGACCCTCCATAATGTGGGTGGGCCTCATCCAATCAGCTAAAGGCCTTAACAGGAAAAGACTGACCTCCCGCGAGGAAAGAGGGAATTCTGCCAGCAGACTGCCTTTGGACTTAAACTAAAACATCAACTCTTCCCTGGGTTTCCAGCCTGCTGGCCTACCCTGAAGATTTTGGACTTGCCAGTCTCAATCACATGAGCCAGTTTCTTAAAATCAATCTCTCTCTCTTTATTGGTTATGTTTCTTTGGAGAACCCTGTCCATATAGTTCAGTACTATGTACTTCCTTCTGCATGACATCTGGAGACTCACAGTATCTGGTTGTCCTACTTTAGTTGCGCTGACAGATGCATAGATTCAGTTGATGACAGCCTGATTTTTCCATTTTAGTTCCCCACCAAAATTTCACCTAATGCAGAGGCTCTCAAAGTGTGGTCCTCAGACCGGCAACATCAGCATCACTTGGAAACATGTTAGAAATGCATATTCTTGGCCATACCTTAAACATTCTAAATCAGAGATTCTGGAGGTGAAGCCCAACAATCCGTATTTTAACAAGTTCCTTGGGAGACTTTGATGCACACTAAAATTTTCAGAACTGATGCTGTAATGGTTTCATCCATTGATGAACACTGCCTGAATCAATGATCTCATTAGAGGCTGCAAAATAGCGATTTTAATTCTATCATTCATTCTACATTGTTAGTTGGAATATTTCTATAAAGAATATCTTTTCCTCATAAACTGGTGCTATCTGGCTATTTCGCATTGCAGTCAGTATAGGGAAGGCAAAATAAATTCCTAATTCTTTCCTTTTACTTGCTATTATTTTTCATAATTAATTAGTGCTCTACTTATTTCCAGTAGTGTTCAATAACTATTTATCTATTTATTTTTCTTTTTTTACTCTAGGTTTGTCTTAAATATCATGAGCTCATAGATTTTTAAATATATATTCAGTGTTTCCATAAATTGGACTTATTGCTTTTTGATGCTTAAATTGTGCCACATTTACTCAATGGGAAACTCTTCATGTTGGCTCCTGTATCTTTCTGACAAGACTCATTAGTTTTTGATAACTTCTTCACTTCCTGGCACAATGAAATATGACCGGCTTATCTTGTATATTTCCTGTCTCAGACATAAATCCCCCAACCTTCTAAGAATCACCTAAAAAGGCCATAATCTAAATATGCCGAATAGTCTTTTTTTAAAATAAATTTATTTTATTTATTTATTGTTTTTGGCTGCATTGGGTCTTCGTTGCTGCGCATGGGCTTTTCTCTGTGGAGAGTGGGGGCTACTCTTCGTTGCGGTGCACGGGCTTCTCATTGCAGTGGCTTCTCTTGTTGCGGAGCACGGGCTCTAGGCACGTGGGCTTCAGTAGTTGTGGCACGTGCGCTCAGTAGTTGTGGCTCGTGGGCTCTAGAGCGCAGGCTCAGTAGTTGTGGCGCACGGGCTTAGTTGCTCCATGGCATATGGGATCTTCCTGGACCAGGGCTCGAACCCGTGTCCCCTGAATTGGCAGGCAGATTCTTAACCACTGCGCCACCAGGGAAGCCCCACCAAATAGTCTTATACTTGCACATTTTCCCTTCTAAATCAGCTTTTCAGATTAAATCAAAGTCTCTTAAACATTGTTAAGATTGCAATAAATTCATGGTTACTCTGGGAAGAAATGAAATGTTTATTTTATTGAAACTTCCTATCTAGGAAATTGGAACTATCTCCTTTGCTCTTCCTTTTAATGCCTTTCAGCAATGTATAGTAGTTTTCTTTTAGAGGCACTAACATTTCTAAGGTGTACTCCTATGTGCTTTATGGATTTCTCCCATGATTTATGGTCTATTATCTCACCTTATTCTAAACCCTCTAATCACTCTAAGAGCTTTTCAGTTAAATTCCTTAGATTTAACTATTAGAGAATCAAATTGTTTTAAAAAATAATAGTTGGTTTTCTTTTCAATACTTATATACAATTTGTTTTACATATGTCGTTAGCAAAGACCTCTTGTACAATATTTAATAATGATGGCATTAGACCAGTCTACTGTGTTTTATTTCAGATTTTTATGAGAATGATTCTTTCTCACTCTACTGTTACATGAGATGCTTGATAAAGGTTTCTTAAAATATGCATTATAAAGTTAAGGAAGTTTACCTTTATTCCTAACTTGCTAGATTTATTGCATAAAAGGATGCAAAGCTTTTCTAGTACCTGTTGAGCTGATTATATCATTTATTCTCTTTTAATCTATTAATGTAAGAAATTATATCAATAAATCTCTAGAAAGTGTGCAGTCCTTCACTCCTAGAATAAACCCCATTTAGATTTTCAAATGTATTAGTAAGAATAATGCATAGTATCCTCTTTAACATTTTACAATTCCCTTATTTTCTTGTTCCCTTTACATGCTCTTGAGTGGAATGATGAATTCATTATTTCTAAACATTCTTGTATTCTAATAAATGAATTTAAGGATACTTATTTTCTTCTTAAGACCGTACTGGCAATATCCTAAAAGCATGATGTACAGTGCTCTCTACCAGTCATTTCCAAATAGTCTATCATTTCATTGCTTGCTTTTTTTCTTTAACTTGCATTTCTAGTACAATCTTCTAAAATTTCCAAGTTGATAGATTTTGTTTGTCCTTTAGATTTTTATTTTATCTTATTGCACTGAGGTTAAGGAACATAGCTTGGATGGTTTCTACTTTGAGGAATTTATTAAGATTTTTTTTTTTTTTTTTGCCATGTAGCCAATCCCTGATTTTTTCCCATGGGTTTTTGATCATCCTTTGTCTGTGCTTTCTCTTTAGCTACCTCGTCTCCATTTACTGATCCTCAGCTCATGGAGCTATCCCATTTAAATCCAGAAGTCTCCCATCACCTTCCATATAAAAATGATGATAACATTTATGACTAAATCTACCAGATTGTGGATTAAAGCTAATGTCTCCTTTTTACTTTCTGCCTTTCATCCTTCAAGAAATCTACTTCACCTCTGTGAAGCCCCCCACTACATCAAGTATGGCAAGTAAATTACGTGGCCACTGTTTTGGTATGCAGATCATGCAGAGGGCTACATGTGAATCACCATACTCCATTGGATTTTGGGGGTGTCTCCAGTGCTCTTAACTGAAATGAACATATAAAAATCTGTGAGCTTGTAATATGTAAAACAAAGACACAGTGAAAAAGAAAAAATGAATACCTGTTAACCACCACTGGAAATAATTAGAGTACCAACTAATTATTGTACACACACACACACACACACACACACACACATGCACAGACTAACACACAATTCAGTCCATGCAATTTTTGTCCTGTCAAAGCTGAAGATGTTGTACTGTTCTATCAAGAATACCGTATCACTGCATAAACATGTGTAAGTTAAGAAGATGAGAGAGCTTTGCATTGGCAAGAATGGAAAATCTCTGCTGCAAAAGAATCAAAGCATATTGTACTCCAGAACTGCAAGGTGCTATAGCCAAATCCTTTGAATTATATTGACAGGCTATCCTCAGAAGAGATAATTTGAATAATGATCCTTCATTAAGTAGGTTCCCAGAAATAAAGCTTATTTTCAACTTCTTGACTCTTTAATCCTTATATTCTACAGATTGTAAGCAATTAAAAGCCCTTAGGGCAATTGAAATTGTGTATGAAAAACCTCCATGGTATTTTTTATACACTAATATCTTCCTTATCCTCCCTTCACCAAACCTTTATCCTCTAGGTGAACAGAAAAGCCAAATTCTCTTATTTTTATTTTTTCTTTTATTTTTCATCTACTTTCTCTCTCTAAAATTGTGCCTATTCTGGACATTTCGTATAAATGGAATCATACACTATGCCAGACTTGCCTCTAGTTTCTTTCATTTAGGATAATGTTTTCAAGGTTCATTCATGATGTAGCATGTATCAGAACTTCATTCATTTTTATTGAATGGATATACCATGTTTTATTTATCCATTCATTGGTTAATGAAAATTTATTTCCTATTGTTTGGTTACAATGAATAATGCTGCTATGAATATTTGTGTTCAAGATTTTGCATGAATGTGTTTTCTCATGGGTATATACCTAGGAGCATAATTGCTGAGAAATTCTGAGGAACTGCTAAACTCTTTTCCAAAGCAGCCACATCATTTTACATTACCATCAGCAATATATGAAGGTTCCAATTTTTCTATATTTTTGCCAAAACTTGTTTTGCCTATTTGATTACAGCCATTCTAGTAGGTATGAAGTGGTACCTCACATGCTGTTGATTTGCATTTCCCTAAAGACTGATGATGTTGAGCATATTTTCATGTGCTTATTGGTCATTTATGTAACCCCTCTGGAGAAATTTCTAGTCAAATTTTTTGCCCGTTTTTAATTTGGTTTCCCCACTTCTTTTTAAGCTTTTTAACTTCAATGGAGACTAATTCCATATGTTCTTTATTCCTGTTCACTGATGCGTGCTTTTTAGGAATACTGTTGTTAGATGCTATTCAAGTTATGAATTTTAAAAACCCACATAAACATTCATTTGAAAAATTTCTCTTTGGGTTGACAAGTACTAATGATCATGTTCTAAACTGATTATCATCTGTATCATATTTAAATCCAAATCTGATTTAAGTGCCCATGATGATAATAAGTGTGGAATTTTAATATATTTAATGATAATTACTTAGTGAACATTTATTGCCATATGGTGCACAAGGCACTGAAGATGATAATAATCAGAAGAAAAGTTAAAACATGTAAGAAGTTGACAGTAGTATCTCATATAATCTTTACCAATAGTCCTATAATATTACTATTATATTTGCATATTAGATAACCATGACCCTTTTACTCACAGGGTATCATTTACTTTAAAACCAATAAACATGGGCTTCCCTGGTGGCGCAGTGGTTGAGAGTCCGCCTGCCGATGCAGGGGACGTGGGTTCGTGTCCCGGTCCGGGAGGACCTCACATGCCGCAGAGCGGCTGGGCCCGTGAGCCATGGCCGCTGAGTCTGCGCGTCTGGAGCCTGTGCTCCTCAACGGGAGAGGCCACGACAGTGAGAGGCCCGCATACCGCAAAAAAAAAAAAAAAAAGAAAAAGAAAATAAGAAACTAATAAACATGTTGTTACAAACATAGTGTTAGTGAAGGGAGCACCTGGTAGGAAGAGCTTCCTGACCCAAACCTGGTGTTTCAGGTAAGACTTCCTGGAGGATACATATACCCAGTCATAAAAGATGAATAGAAGTTGGCCAGGCAAGTCAAAAGAGGATGGAGGTGCATATGAATAGCACAGGTTGTAAGACTAATAGGTATAAAGGGGCACTGGAAGTAAAACAGGATATTATAAACATTGGAAGAAATGAAAGAAGTTCCATACGTCCATATTCTAGAGTTAGGTAGGGTACGGAGTGGAATAGGGGGCCATGTGGCTGGAGAAATAAGCAGAAGGCAAATCACAGTTTCCTAAAGCATGTAGGAGGATTTATCCTTGTATTATTGAAGGGTATTATATAGAGGAATAGCATGATCCGGTTTAGGCTTTAGAATTTACTAGTGTTGCATGATGGAAGAGAACGAATGAGAAGGGACAAGACTAGAGGCAAGGAAACCAATTAGGAAACTATTCCAATGATGCAGGTGGGCAAGTATGGTGACCTGAACTAGAAAACAGTGAGCGACGCAGATATTTAGTAAAAGGTAATATCACAGAACTTGCCAATTTATTATTCATTCATTCATTTATTCATTCATTTAACTGATATGTATTGTGTTTACTAGTTGTCAGGCTCTGTTCTAGGCAGTGGGAGTAAAGCGTAAAGAAGTAAATTGTACTTGCAAAGTGAAAAAATAAAACACATCCCAGAAAAGAGGAGACTTTAGGGGATTAAGTATTTAAAGGATGACATTAAAATGTATAATTAGGATTATTTTGCAGTCTTTGGTGGGCAAACTTAAATGATTTAGAGAATTGAGATAACTATTAGGGTTTAAACCCTGCAAGACTTTGTTTTAGTGATTGTATGACTACTGTTATAAGTGCATAAATATTTGAATTTTTTAAAAAATTTATTTCAAAATTTATACGGTGGCCATGATGTCAAATAAGAGATTTTAGTATTTTTTCCTTACCTATTAGTCACGGTAAGGTAAAGACACCAAGCATCTTTATGTTATAATTTTTATTTTATAAAAAAAACTCTAGGTCTTTAAATTGAGATAAAGCTACAATCACTCCTTCTACAGCAAGATAGTAAACATTTATATATTTATACCAAGACATATTTTTATGCAACTTAACTTTTACTGTAGTATTAATGTGTCAAGTTTCTTCAATTTGCACTGCAATACTTGAAAAAGTTGTCCTTAAGCAAAGTTTCTTTTTTTACGGCAATTTCAGATCTAAAGATAAGAGGATCCTTATCCATTGATTAGTACCTGCTTCAGAAACAGATCAGTTATGGAGTAAAGAAACTCCATAAGAGTTCGTTTATTCAGTACACAGGGTTTGATTCATCATCTTTACTACTAAAGCATTAAGGAAGAGATGCCTTTTATCCCCCTAAATAAAAGGGAAAAGTCAAACTCAAAGTGTAAAGAAAATTATTTTATAGCTTTTGCTAAGAACCATAGCTACTTAACCATCTCAGAAGAATTCCAATTTATAAGTTGTAAAATATCATCACATAATACAATAAATGCAAGGAGATGATTTAACTTAAATTTCAGGAGTGCAGAAAGGGATCGAGTCAGGGAAGAGGCCCACAAAGGGTTTTCAGGTTTACGGTATTTCTTTAATTCTTCAGTGGGATGGTTGGTATAATAAACAGAGTTCTTTCCAGAGAAAAAGAATCAACAGGATGAAGATTATCTCTATGTCTATCAATAGAGAAAGAGCACTGGCTC
Source organism: Phocoena phocoena (assembly GCF_963924675.1). Taxonomy (NCBI): domain Eukaryota; kingdom Metazoa; phylum Chordata; class Mammalia; order Artiodactyla; family Phocoenidae; genus Phocoena; species Phocoena phocoena. The sequence continues at coordinate 68,304,676 of NC_089220.1, read as the reverse complement.
ACACAATTATGGAGGCTAACAAGTCCCAGGATCAGCAAGCAGCAAACTGGGGAGCCAGTGATTTAGTTCTAATCCCAGTCTAAAGGCAGAAGTAGACCAATGTCCTGGCTCAAACGCAGTCAGGCAGACTGTCCTCCCTTGCCCTGCCTTTTTGTTCTAATCAGGCTTATGAGGGACTAGATGGGGTCCACCAACCCTGGGGAGAGCAACTGGCTTTACTTAGTCTATTGATTCAAATTTTAACCTCATCCAGAAACAACCTCACTGACACACCCAGAATAATGTTTAACCAAATATGTGGGCACCCGTGGCCCATTCAAACTGACATATAAAATTAACCATCATGCTTGGTTATACTGGTATTCACTGGTGTTCAGAATTATCTCTTTGAACTATACATATATATGTGTGTGTATCCTCTTTATACATTTAATAAAAAAAGCTGAACTCAAAGATATTACTGTAACAAGTGACATTAGAACTTGTGTTACCAAATGTAGTAAAAGAATAAACACCTAAAATTGGGTTTTGAATAAATAAATGGAGAAGAGATAAATCTCAAAACCACCAAGGTCATGAAAAACAAGGGAAGTCTGAGAAACTGAGGCAGACCAGAGGAAACTGGAAGAAACGTTAACAACTAAATGCAATGCAATACTCCGGATTGGGTCCTGGAGCAGAAACAGGACATTAATGGGAAAACACTGCTAAGTTCAAATCCTTGACCAATGTTGATTTCTTGGTTTTGATAAATGTACCATGACAATGTAAGGTGATAACATTGGAGGAAAGTAAATCCGAGTGAGGTGAACTTTCTGTACTGTCTTTGCAACTTTTCTGTAATTCTGTAACTATTCAAAAAATAAAAAGTTTAGTTAAAAATCCATCATGCTTGACTACTGATTCACTTGCTAGGGTGGTATCATCTAAGGAGGCCAGTCTGATTTCAAAGTGGGAAAGATGCATTTGTGCTTGTCTCACTTGTTCTGCATGTTAAGTATTCCAGGAGACCAAAAATAGATTTCAGTCATTAGCGATAGCAAACCAAGACCTCTGCTCAGCACTAAATGTTTTGAAAGCATAAAACCAGCAAGAGTGGAGATTTACACATGAGATAATACTGAGGTTGCTGTTAAGCTTGAAGGACAAGATGAATCTATCTGGCTGGATATATAAACATTACACATTTGTTCTCGGGGAAAAGGTAGTATATTAAGGCTATAGAATTAAACAAATATTTTTCATTAAAATTTTCAAAATAATCGTTATTAACAACATGTCATAAGGTCTAGTGTGTCTTTTAACTTTGGAATTACCCAAATATTTTAACTCCTTAAAACCAAAATTAAATTTTTCCCTTCAAATTGAGATCCATTTATGAAGGCTTAAGTTGCCAAGCTAAGTATATCGTGAACAAGTAGTTACAGAGTGACTACTATATGTCTGGCACTGAGCTAATTGTTATACATATTTTTGAAGAACTGTAACATATTGTCCCTGTTCTTTAGTATTATTAATATTGTTGGATACATAAGATAAATGCATATCAATACATTCATTTTAGCACACTTGTGTCTTGCTCTATTGTTGCTTTTCATGCCCTGATTCCACAGGAGGTAATTTTTTACAGGTCATTTTTCAAAAATATACATGATTTTTTTTTTTAAGCGTTCAAAACTCACACGGTGTAAGGTCTCATGTGGGGGCAACATAACATGTAACCAAATGAATTCAACTTAGACCTTTACCGATATGAACGTCGAAGTGTAAAGGCTGGAGCAGAACAATTTCAAACTATCCAACTTGAATTTCAGAATGGCTATGTCTAGTCACTGTGAGGAAAGATGCTTCTGGATAGAGTGATCCATACCAGATCTTTATTGTTTCCTCATGTCCATCATTCCTAAATAATCTGATTGTGGATAACATTGTGAAACAAGGGGTAGTATTTGTTTTAATTTTGTTTTTTTCAGCATCACAGGATTACTATGTGGGGAAAAATTTTTTTTCTCTTTTTTTTTTTTTTTTAAACAGAGGACCAACTGCTTGTTCTCATTGAGAATTCTCCACACAGCTCTACAGTATCACGTTCTCAGGATTAACAAGTTATAATGATCAGAACCTCAAAAAACTCCTGGGGAAAATAAAAATAGAATGAGACCCAGAGTTAGCTAGAAATTTTTCATTTTCTAGAAATCAAAATGCTGAAATTGCTTCATAACATGAAAAAAAAATGAATTCAGAGTTTGACTCAAATCCCAATTCTTGTATTAAAGTATATGTAGGAAAAGAGGTACTTGGTATATTTCTGTGTAGACTTCTTCTTGAAGTCAACACTGGTAACAGTATATAGATGTCTTAAAAATTCTTAGAAGTGGAGGTACAAATACATTCTGGCATAGTATTGCTCTTTTCAAATACATCTTTCTATTTTATTCCTCCATACTGGCAAAATGAATAGTCTATTGCCGTTTAAGACTTAAAACAGCTGCATTTCTAATTTTGGCAGATTACGAGGGATTTTTATATGGGTGGCATGTTAAAAGCAAATAAACGACATGCCAACCAGCAAAATGAGAGTGCTGGGCAGATGGTAGCACGGCTGAGTTACTGAATTGAAGTACTATGTGCTACCAATCATGGAACATCAAAAAGGGATATTTGGCAGCTTTTCAAGTCAAGCCCAATCCTTTACCTCAAGCAAAAATAATTCAAGTCCACGAAGTCTTCAGATAGCCATTCAGTAGCCATTCTCCAACTGGCCTTTGTCAACACAGACAGGCTTCAATGACTTTATTTCATGGATTTTGATGGTACATACAATTCTACCTTTCCTTCCCTCTGGGCTCTCGTGTGTGTGCGTGCGTGTGTGTGTGTGTGTGTGTGTGTGTGTGTGTGTGTTGAGAGACAGAAAGAGAGATGGGGGAGGGGGGAGGAAGGAATATGGAAACAAAGTATATATTATGATTTCTCCTACTACCAAGGGGATTATCTTGGAAGAAGTCAAGAAGCATTTCAGTATGTCCTGTCATCATAGTGAAAAATAATCAATCCATGTAAGATCATGAGACAATCTTGATCAATATTAATCTTCACTGATCAATCTTGTTTAATACATTTTAAAAATTGTATTCAGAATGCTACTATGTAAATTTCCTGCAAACCCAGAGACATGATTTTCCAGAGAACAAACAGCTGGGCACTGTTTGGCCTTCAAAAGCAGGTTTTTCTCCGATTCAAGGCACCTTATGAAGTATGAGGCTAAGGTTATATAACTTTTTAAATAAAGATTTTAGAATTTACGTACTTAACTGAATGTATTTTCTAACTTGCACAAGATCCATTGTTAACCCCTGATATTTTATTATATTTTGTATGTTTTTGTAAACCATTATAAATATACCTTGGAAAAATGTGAGATAAAACAAAGAAATGAACCCATTCATATACTGTACAAATAGTCTATATGCTATACCATCATGCTGTATTATCCTTCCTGACCTATTTCTTTTCTACTATCTACTTTCCCTGTCTCCTTCCTTTCTAGGATGATTTTACAAGATCTGGATTTCTTACATAATGTGTTAGATACTTTACATTATTATCATAGTCAAGCCTTAGTCTGAAGGCACCCAAACACAAAACAGCTTTCTCAACGCCACACAGCTAATAAATGGGCTGCTGGAAATTGGACTCAGGCAGTTTCACTCCAGAATCTGTGCTTTTAACTACTAGGGTATTCTGTGTAGCACACAGTGAAATGAGGTAAAGAAATCAAGAAGCCCTGGGGAAAGTGAGTATCATGCCAAATACAAAGGATTAGTATAGTGAAAGCAATGGAATACTGACTTGCACCATTATTAAAAGGTGGCCCATGAATTCAGATTTGAGAGGTCAAGGCCAAAGCAAGAAGGAAAATTAAATGTCCTAAGAGTAATATTATTCATAAAATAGAGCTGTTTTGGGTACTAAAGTCTGAGGAATTTATCAAATAAGAAAGGGTGATATAGTAGATGATATAGTAGACAAGGACTCCCATGAGATTTCAGTAATAAATATGCTACCAAAATTTTCAGTTGTGTTATTTATAACATCTCTCAGTATGTCATATCAAAGAACATTTCAGTTAAAAGCATTTTTGAAGTGTGCGTGTGTGTGTGTGTGTGTGTGTGTGTGTGTGTGTGTGTGTAAAGAATGTATTCCAGAGTTTTAGGAGTAAAATTTCATTTATCTAGCTGTTCTGTCCAATAGAATTTTTTTGATGGTCAAAATGTTCTATATCAATAAGGCAGCTATTAGCCAATGTGCCTATTAAACACTTGAAATGCAGTCATGTGACTAAGGAGTTAAATTTTACATTAATTCTAGTTAATTGAAATTTAAATTGCCACACATAGTGGCTACCACACCGGACAGGGCACAGCCAGAGGCATGGTTGGACTGCATAGCCCTCAACCTATTCTCACGAATACAATTTCATATTTTCACAATAGATGGACAAAACAAAAACCCAAACACTTTTACTTTCTAGTTTGAGTCTACAGCACAAGAATTTCATGTTATTTAACTTGGCAGAAAACTAACCATTTGTTCAAAGTTTCTGACTCGAAAAAAATCTGTATTACCTCTGTATAGAATTGAGACAAGGCAATACCTATTTATATGATACTATTATTGCTTAAAATATTTTTTATATTATGGTCAGAGTCTGTAACTCATCTATTTCAGTATCTCTGATGTGTCAAAATCTTCATTTTTGAGTTGGAGTGTGATTTTTAGAAATAAGCTCCAAATAATTCTGAGTCAAATCTGATAAACAAGATAGATTAATGACATTTTTTGTGTGCTTTATAAACCAATTATAAAGACAAAATTAATGTAAAAAGGCAAAAAGAACAAGAACATCTTATTATGTTTCCTAGAAGGATTCTGAATATGCAAGTCCTCTGAGCTCTTGTTGTATCATTAAGATGCTAACATTGTAAAATTTATATATGTGAGACATTGAGTGTCCACCCTAAGAAGAATTATAAGGAATTTGGGGTTATACAGAGACCGGAACATAAAGAGAAAAATCCCCCTCTGTGTGGTTTTCATTACCCATGTGTTCTTTTCCTGTTTATCTGGATGACTTACAGTACTGTCCTCAATTACAGAAGTAGTAGATTAAAAGAGAACAGACGGAAAAAGTATGATTTCTGGCTAGATATTCACTTGTCAGATGGTTAAGAACTAGACCTTAGGCTAATTCTGAGAGAGGAGAGGGGCTTGATATGTCCTTCTCTGAACACCACAGTACGTACACGGACAGAGATCTCTATAGAGATTTAGACTCCAGTTTGGAGCAGGTGACGCAGCTTCTCCTATAGATCTTTTGCCAGCTGACCCTTAGGCACTGACAGCTGTTCTGCTGGACGGACAAAGCTACAGAGCTCCAATGTGAGGAGGGAAAAGAAGAGGGGGAGCGGCCGGAAAGGTTAGCCAGCATCTCAGAATATCACTCCTTACTCCTTCCAAATGCTGAAATAGAAAGGTCAGAGCGCGAGGCCATCTCCAGGGTCACCTCTCTGAGCTGTAATGCCAGGTAGGAAACCCTGAGGCTCCAGATGAAGAAATGATGGCAAGTTGATGAAGGAAAGTGAGATTACTATTGAGGGGGAGCGCATCAAAAAGAAGTGATTACTAAATATGTTTTAGAAAGAAAGCAAGGATATTTGAAAGAAAAGAACAATGGGTGGGAAAGCTAACTCAAGCAAGAATGAATGGACAGACTTCGGTGGCAGATGAGGTCACTTGGTCACGGTGATGAGCACAATCAAGGAGTTGTAAGAATTAAGATAGGAAAACAATTGGTATTTTATGAATTAGGTCTCATTGTACATGAGAAATGTTGTCAAAGACATTGCAATGTTTTGAAAGCAAACTAAATTTCTAAAAATAAATAATTTCCAAAAAATAGTTTTTAAGGATATGTAGAAGATAACAAAAAAACAGAAAAAAAAGGATTAGTCAGATGATAATAATATTAATCTTACTAACAGATTAGGCCAAGGAGAGTCAACAGTAAGCACTGAAATTCAATTCCTACAAAAGAACAGCAATTTTCAACATCATATACAGAGCACCTATTTAACTGTTCATTTGTTGGGTTGTTCATTTTGTTTACCTAAGTATTCATTCATTCACTGAACCAACAGATATTGATTACATGTCATATGTTAGGTCCTGAGGATTCAATACCAAAATAAACGGTTCCTGTTTCAAGTAAAGTGTAGTCCAGTGGGGTGGAGGTGGGGCATGAAAGTTGAGAACTTCACATTTGCCAGGCATCTTGTGAAAGGCGTTCTATTTATTCTCATGAATTCTATAACCCAACCCTATCTTGGAGATACTGTTATTGCTATTTGACAGGTGATAGATAAAGACTCTGGGGAATGAGGTGACTTGCAATACACTATATAAGAAATAAAAGGCAGCTCTGGGGTTTAAACTGAAGTCTTTTATTAGAAGTCTACTATTTATCAAATTGAAGTTATGAGGTTATATGCCACAAAAGAAATGTGCATATTTCTGAATGAATATATGTAAAGCAGTTAGAACAGTGCCTAACACATCATAAATGCTATATGTCCTTATATCACTATCAGTAATGTTATCATTTTTTTTCTTAAAGAACAACACGGGGAAGAAAAATTAGTTATTCAAAATTATGTTAATCCTGGAGATTGGGATTAATATATACACTTTACTATATATAAAATAGATAACCAACAAGGACCTACTATATAACACAGGGAACTATACTCAATATTTCATAATAACCTAAAAGGGAAAAGAATCTGAAAAAAATAGATATATATGTATGTATAACTGAATCACTTTGCTGTACACCTGAAGGTAACATAACATTGAAAATCAACTGTACTTCAATAAAAAAATTAAGAGAAATACAATGTAGCAGAATGCAACATGTGCATAAAATTTTCAAATGAAATAAGATTCTTCAAAGAACTTTTTTCCTTTAGGGCTTGTCTTATGCCCCATGTGACCTGGGAAGAATGTCTTCACTTTGCCTTGACACTTAAGGATAGTTAAGTTTTAAAAAAAAAAAAAGACAGAGAAGCAATGCACTATTGTACTATATCTCCTTGGAGAATACACTCCACAAAAGGACAAATAATCGAGAAAACTATCAAAGTAAGGAGGGAGGGCTCCAAGGCCCCTTTTCCTACTTGTGATCATGGAGATCACAAGTAGGACATGGGAAATCTATGGAAACATTCCAACAGTCTGCTCTTTGCATTCACTTTTTAATGAAAATGGTTTAGAGTGGCACAATGAGACCAAAACCAGATTTATCTGAAAGATAAGAATGTAAAGAGAATTAATATTACTAATAAATGGAAATGCTAAAGACACAGTTAACATAAACCATATTTAGAAGAAAAGAGTAATGACCTATAATCTCACATTTAAGTTTTCCGCTGTTAAAAAACCACCTGCACAGATAATTGCAACTAAAGGTGGATAGGAATTGGGACCACTCAGCCTGGCAGATTTAGATGTCTAAGAACAACTACAAAGAAATACAATTATCCAAGCAGTATTAGGGCTGGGGAGGTGCTTTCCATGATTAAATCTGCCTTCTTAAAAGCAAACAAACAAACTTATGTCTACATAACGTACTCTTGGAGAAATAATAATGCAGTGATCTAATACATCACTCTCGAGGTTTTTCCCTTCCATCCATATTTCAGAGGGGGAAAAAAACACTGCTAGGCAATGTACTATATCTGAGAGAAATGGATATAACTGGCATAGCACCATATAAATCAATAATTTACACTTTCTATAAAATAAGGGAGGACTACCTGGAATTTCGTTACCATATATTTTTTCTGGCTTATAGTTTAGACAATGAATCTTACTAATAGAAAAACATGGGCATAAGAATACTTTAAATATAGTGACCCTAAGACACTATTTCAATTTTGATCAGAGCTGTGAAATTACATGATGGGATCCTATTTAAACAAGGACATGGTTACTTTATTATTTCATATTTTGTATCATAACTCTACAGAGAAGAGCCTCCAGAGTTTTCCTAATCTGATCACAATTTGTATGTTTATGAAATATTTTTTATGAGGAAGAGGGAAATAATGGTTGTGTGATAAAAATCATGTCAATGGAACTTGTAGCTAGCTCATCGCTGGTTTTGTTGTTACAAATACCATCAATGTTTCTTTGAAATATAAACTGTCTTACTATAGTAGGAATTCTTTGAACAGGTTCTCAAGAATTCCTGTTTACCGGTACAAGTTCAAAGGGCTAACTTGAAGCGGTGTGAAGAATTCAGTCACTTAGATTCAAACTCTGGTTAGTACTACCCCTACTCACTGTAGGATGTGGGCAAGTTAAAATTTATATTCCATAGATTTTTTTTTTTTTTTTTTTTGCGGTATGCGGGCCTCTCACCGTTGTGGCCTCTCCCGTTGCAGAGCACAGGCTCCGGACCCGCAGGCTCAGCGGTCATGGCTCACGGGCCCAGCCGCTCCACGGCATGTGGGATCTTCAGGGACCAGGGCACGAACCCCTGTCCCCTGCATCGTCAGGCGGACTCTCAAACCACTGCGCCACCAGGGAAGCCCTCCATAGCTTTTAAGATACCTGATTTCACTACCTCATGGCGTCATTGCAAAGGAAACATTACTTATGTAAACTGCTTCAAAAGCCTGTGCCACTATGTAAACAATGATTTATTGCTACTTAACTCCTGCTTTTCCATGGTTTAAACATTGCCCTCTGTGAGAAAGAAGTGGCCTGTATAAAGAGAATGGATATATCATCTCACATCACTTGTCTATGGGCTTGACCTAGAGGAGTATTTCCAGTGTGAACTGCTGACCCAAAACTCCCCAGATAGAGGGGAAAAAAAAGTATTTCGTGATACAATGAATTTGGGAAGTGATATTGGAGAATTATGTTTCCTATTAGCATGCGCCAGAGTTCTGAAGAGTCCTGCAGTAAATAATTCTTTCAACATTGCTTAACACAACATTTCTCAAAGTTATCTCAAAGTTATCAAAGACCAGGATTCCCTTTTGTGGTATGTTTAGCCACCGTGAACATCATGGGAAAGGCCACTTAGAGTGTGAGGAGAGCAATCAAAACAGCTAACATCTATTGTGCAGCTGCTATGCACAGAAATTCTCTGAAGTGCTTTACGTGCATTAATTTTAATTTTTATAATAACCATACAATGTAGGTGCTATTGTTGTCCCCATTTTATAGATGAGGAAACTGGATCACTGAATAATTTAATGTCTTAGCAAAGATGTAAGTGGTGAAGCACAGAAAAAGGATATGAACCCAGATGATCTGGCCCTGGAAACTACTCAATCCTTATGCATACCACTTTACTTGCAGGCTGAAGAAAACATGGAATCCATGTATTATTATCACTGTATGATACTTTCATCCAGTATAAGCTCCTTTTTAGATTAAAAAATAAACAAAACCCATGAATCCCAGAGGTTATGCAACTTATACAAAAGCACGAAGGAAATCAATGGTACTATATATCCTGATCATATATGATCAGTTATTCAGCCCTTCGGGGCAGCACCCAAACCACTTGGCAAACATGTTGAAGAATGTATAAGGGCAAGACTTAGGATGAAGGAAAGGAAATGAGATCACGCTTAGGTAGCTGTAGCCCTCCTTGGAGTCGCCTTCATTTTCTCATCTCCTTCATCAACTATATACAAATGGTTATTAGATCTCTTTAATTTTACCTCTAAAATATCTCTTGATATCTGTACCTCATTTCCAATTCTTCTGTCACTGCCTGAGAATAGGTCCATACCCTTCTGCCTGGGCTATAGTACTAGCTTTCTAAGGAGGCTCCCATCTCTAGATAGTGGGGAACAAATAACCACATGGGGAAACAGCATTCTGCAAAAGTTATAAATAATACAGCATAATCTACTGTAAAAGATGACAAAAATTTCCCAGGAAAAAATGTGGGTTTTTACTATTAATAAAAGAAGGAAAGATCTAACACTTAGCTCTAAGACTTTAAAACCATGATTTTATTTGAGAAATTCTTGTAGTCCTTGTCTATTTAATCACCTACAAGATTGATACATACACACATATAGACAATTATTAGAGCTCAAGTCCAAATAAAACAAAGCAAAAAAGGGTTGAGTCATATGAATGCAGTCCTGTTATTAATATGCTTTGCTACGGATGAATTACCATGCTTCAACAGAGATCCATCATTCAGAAGACTTCAGATAAATTCCATGAACTTTATTTACAGTTCAGTACCATACGCCACTTGAACTTGACATTGGCTTTAGGAAAAGAAATTTCCATTTGCAATGTTTTCCTACTTCATAACAATAGTAACAATGCTAACCCTTTGGTCAACAGCTATGGGAGTATATATGGTGGGAAACTTCCATGGAGTTGTTTTTTTTTTCCCTCCATAACCCAACCCATCCACCCATGAGCAATCTTTTCCTGGCTTACTGGTTCTAAAAGCATTAGCTCAACCATGCCATGTTTTCCGAAAAAAAAAAAAAAAAGCGGGGATTGGTGGGGGAAGCCAGCGAATTAGCCAGGAGCAGTCTAGTTAGTACTAACATGATGAAAGGTCTCCGCAGAAAATGACATAAGCAAGAGAAAATTCTTGATGCTGTCTGAAGAGACAAGAGTGTTTAACATTCCTGAAAATTAATATTTTCCACATTTTCTCACCTTTTATTACTGTACTATGCCAGAAAATGTTCCTTTTGGTGGAACATTGGTTAAACATGAAAAGACTCAGATTATGTGTATGTCAAACTACAGAATAAAACTGAATTTTTCTTTCTTAAACATCTTTATTGGAGTATAATTGCTTTACAATGGTACGTTAGATTCTGTTTTATAACAAAATGAATCAGCTATATACATATACATATATCCCCAAATCTCCTCCCTCTTGTGTCTCCCTCCCACCCTCCCTATCCCCACCTCTCTAGGTGGGCACAAAGCACCGAGCTGATCTCCCCGGGCTGTGCGGCTGCTTCCCACTAGCTATCTATTTTACATTTGGTAGTATATATTAGTCCATGTCACCCTCTCACTTCGTCCCAGCTTACCCTTCTCCCTCCCTGTGTCCTCAAGTCCATTCTCTACATCTGCGTCTTTACTCCTGTCCTGCCCCTAGGTTCTTCAAAAAAATATATATATATTTTTTACATTCCATATATATGTGTTAGCCTACGGTATTTGTTTTTCTCTTTCTGACTTACTTCACTCACTATGACAGACTCTAGGTCCATCCACTTCACTACAAATGACTCAATTTTGTTTCTTTTCATGGCTGAGTAATATTCCATTGTATATGTGTGCCACATCTTCTTTATCCACTCATCTATTGATGGACACTTAGGTTGCTTCCATGTCTTGGCTATTGTAAATAGAGCTGCAATGAACATTGTGGGAAATAACTCTTGTTGAATTATGGTTTTCTCAGGGTATATGCCCAGTAGTGGGATTGCTGGGTCCTATGGTAGTTCTATTTTTATTTTTATTTTATTTATTTATTATTATTTTTTTTTGCGGTACATGGGCCTCTCACTGTTGTGGCCTCTCCCGTTGCGGAGTACAGGCTCCAGATGTGCAGGTTCAGTGGCCATGGCTCATGGAACCAGCCGCTCCACGGCATATGGGATCTTCCTGGACTGGGGCACAAACCCGTGTCCCCTGCATCGGCAGGCGGACTCTCAACCACTGTGCCACCACAGAAGCCCTATTTTTATTTTTTAAAAGAACCTCCATATTGTTCTCCATAGTGGCTGTATCAATTTACATTCCCACCAGCAGTACAAGAGGGTTTCCTCTTCTCCACACCCTCTCCAGCATTTATTGTTTGTACATTTTATGATGATGGCCATTCTGACTGGTGTGAGGTGATACCTCATTGTAGTTTTGACTAGCGTTTCTCTAATGATTAGTGATGTTGAGCATTCTTTCATGTGTTTGTTGGCAATCTGTATATCTTCTTTGGAGAAATGTCTATTTAGGTCTTCTGCCCAGTTTTGGATTGGGTTGTTTGTTTTTTTGATATTGAGCTGCATGAGCTGCTTGTTAATTTTGGAGATTAATCCTTTGTCAGATGCTTCATTTGCAAATATTTTCTCCCATTCTGAGAGTTGTCTTTTCATCTTGTTTATCGTTTCCTTTGCTGTACAAAAGCATTTAAGTTTCATTAGGTCCCATTTGTTTATTTTTGTTTTTATTTCTCTTCCTCTAGGAGGTGGGTCAAAAAGGATCTTGCTATGATTTATGTCATAGAGTGTTATGCCTATGTTTTCCTCTAAGGGTTTGATAGTGTCTGGCCTTACATTCAGGTCTTTAATCCATTTTGAGTTTCTTTTGTGTATGGTATTAGGGAGTGTTCTAATTTCATTCTTTTACATGTAGCTGTCCAGTTTTCCCAGCACCACTTATTGAAGAGGCTGTCTTTTCTCCATTGTATATTCTTGCCTTTGTTATCAAAGATAAGGTGACCATATGTGTGTGGGTTTATCTCTGGGCTTTCTATACTGTTCCATTGATCTATATTTCTGTTTTTGTGCCAGTACCATACTGTCTTGATTATTGTGGCTTTGTAGTACAGTCTGAAGTCCAGGAGCCTGATTCCTCCAGCTCCGTTTTTCTTTCTCAATATTGCTTTGGCTATTTGGGGTCTTTTGTGTTTCCATACAACTGTGCAAATTTTTGTTCTAGTTCTCTGAAAACTGCCATTGGTAGTTTGATAGGGTTGCATTGAATCTGTAGATTGCTTTGGGTAGAATAGTCATTTTCACAATGTTGATTCTTCCAATCCAAGAACATGGTATATCTCTCCATCTGCTTATATCATCTTTAATTTCTTTCATTAGTGTCTTATAGTTTTTGTATACAGGTCTTTTGTCTCGGTAGGTAGGTTTTTTGTAGGTATTTTATTCTTTTCATTGCAATAGTAAATGAGAGTGTTTCCTTAATTTCTCTTTCAGATTTTTCATCATTAGTGTATAGGAATGCAAGAGATTTCTGTGCATTAATTTTGTATCCTGCTACTTTACCAAATTCAGTGATTAGCTCTAGTAGTTTTCTGGCAGCGTCTTTAGGATTCTCTGTGTATAGTATCATGTCGTCTGCAAACAGTGACAGCTTTACTTCTTCTTTTCCAATTTGGATTCATTTCTTTTTCTTCTCTGATTGCTGTGGCTAAAACTTCCAAAACTATGTTGAATAATGGTGGTGAGAGTGGCCAACCTTGTCTTGTTCCTGATCTTAGTGGAAATTTTTTCACTTTTTCACCACTGAGAACAAAGTTGCCTGTGGATTTGTCATATATGGCCTTATTATGTTGAGGTAAGTTCCCTCTATGCGTGCTTTCTGGAGGGTTTCTACCATAAATGGGTGTTGAATTTTGTCGAAAGCTTTTTCTGCATCTATTGAGATGATCATATGGTTTTTCTCCTTCAATTTGTTAATATTATGTATCACATTCTTGATTTGCATATATTGAAGAATCCTTGCATTCCTGGGATAAACCCCACTTGATCATGGTATATGATCCTTTTTATATGCTGTTGGATTCTGTTGGCTAGTATTTTGTGGAGGATTTTTGCATCTATGTTCATCAGTGATATTGGCCTGTAGTTTTCTTTCTTTGTGACATCTTTGTCCGGTTTTGGTATCAGGGTGATGGTGGCCTCATAGAATGAGTTTGGGAGTGTTCCTCCCTCAGCTATATTTTGGAAGAGTTTGAGAAGGATAGGTGTTCGCTCTTCTCTAATGTTTGATAGAATTCACCTATGAAGCTATCTGGTCCTGGGTTTTGCTTGTTGGAAGATTTTTAATCACCATCTCAATTTCAGTGCTTGTGATCCGTCTGTTTATATTTTCTGTTTCTTCCTGGTTCAGTCTTGGAAGGTTGTGCTTTTCTAAGAATGGGTCCATATCTTCCAGGTTGTCCATTTTATTGGCATACAGTTGCTTGTAGTAATCTCTCATGATCCTTTGTATTTCTGCAGTATCAGCTGTTACTTCTCCTTTTTCTTTTCTAATTCTGTTGATTTCAGTCTTGTCCCTTTTTTTCTTGATGAGTCTGGCTTAGGGTTTATCAATTTTGTTTATCTTCTCAAAGAAGCAGCTTTTAGTTTTATTGATCTTTGCTAGCATTTCCTTCATTTCTTTTTCATTTATTTCTGATCTGATCTTTATGATTTCTTTACTCTGCTAACTTTGGGGCTTGTTTCTTCTTCTTTCTCTAATTGCTTTAGGTGTAAAGTTAGGCTGTTTATTTGAGATGTTTCTTGTTTCTTGAGGTAGGACTGTATTGCTCTAAACTTCCCTCTTAGAACTGCTTTCGCTGCATCCCATAAGTTTTGGGTCATCATGTTTTCACTGGCATTTGTTTCTAGGTGTATTTTGATTTCCTCTTTGATTTCTTCAGTGATCTCTTGGTTATTAAGTAGTGTATTGTTTAGCCTCTATGTATTTGTATTTTTTACAGATTTTTTCCTGTAGTTGATATCTAGTCTCATTGCATTGTGCTCAGAAAAGATACTTGATATGATTTCAATTTTCTTAAATTTACCAAGGCTTGATTTGTGACCCAAGATATGATCTATCCTAGAGAGTGTTCCATGAGCACTTGAGAAGAAAGTGTATTGTGTTGTTCAGGGATGGAATGTTCTATAAATATCAATTAAGTCCATCTTGTTTAATGTATCAGTTAAAGCTTGTGTTTCCTTATTTAGTTTTATTTTGGATGATCTGTCCACTGTTGAAAGTGGGATGTTAAAGTCCCCTACTATCATTGTGTTACTGTTGATTTCCCCATTTATGGCTGTTAGCATTTGCCTTATATATTGAGGTGCTCCTACATTGGGTGCATAAATATTTACAATTGTTATATCTTCTTCTTGGATCGATCCCTTGATCATTCTGTAGTGTCTTTCTTTGTCTCTTGTAATAGTCTTTATTTTAAAGTCGATTTTGTCTGATATGAGAATTGCTACTCCAGCTTTCTTTTGATTTCCATTTACATGGAATATCTTTTTCCATCCTCTCACTTTCAGTCTCTATGTGTCCCTAGGTCTGAAGTGGGTCTACTGTAGACAGCATATATACAGGTCTTGTTTCTGTATCCATTCAGCCAATCTGTCTTTGGGTTGGAGCATTTAATCCATTTACATTTAAGGTAGCTATCGATATGTATGTTCCTATTACCATTTTCTTAATTGTTTTGGGTTTGTTATTGTAGGTCTTTTCCTTCTCTTGTGTTTCCTGCCTAGAGAAGTTCCTTTAGCATTTGTTGTAAAGCTGCTTTGGTGGTGCTGAGCTTTTGCTTGTCTGTAAGGGTTTTAATTTCTCCATCGAATCTGAGTGAGATCCTTGCTGGGTAGAGTAATCTTGGTTGTAGGTTTTCCCCTTTCATCACTTTAAATATGTTCTGCCACTCCCTTCTGGCTTCCAGAGTTTCTGCTGAAAGATCAGCTGTTAACCTTATGGGGATTCTGTTGTATGTTACTTGTTGTTTTTCCCTTGCTGCTTTTAATATGTTTTCTTTGTATTTAATTTTTGATAGTGTGATTAATATGTGTCTTGGTGTGTTTCTCCTTGGATTTATCATGTATGGGACTCTCTGTGCTTCCTGGACTTGATTAACTATTTCCTTTCCCATATTAGGGAAGTTTTCAACTATAATCTCTTCAAATTTTTTCTTGGTCCCTTTCTTTCACTTCTTCTTCTTGGACTCATATAATTTGAATGTTGGTGTGTTTAATATTGTCTGAGAGGTCTCTGAGACTGTCCTCAATTCTTTTCACTCTTTTTCCTTTATACTGCTCTGCAGTAGTAATTTCCACTATTTTATCTATAAGGTCACTTATCCGTTCTTCTGCCTCAGTTATTCTGCTATTGATTCCTATTGATGCTTGTTTGCTCTTTAGTTCTTCTAGGTCCTTGTTAAACGTTTCTTTTATTTTCTCCATTCTATTTCCAAGATTTTGGATCATCTTTAGTAGCATTACTCTGACTTGTTTTTTAGGTAGACTGCCTATTTCCTCTTCATTTGTTTGTTCTCGTGGGTTTTTACCTTGCTCTTTCATCTGCTGTGTGTTTCTCTGTCTTCTCATTTTGCTTAACTTACTGTGTTTGGGGTCTCCTTTTCACAGGCTGCAGGTTCGCAGTTCCCATTTTTTTTGGTGTCTGCTCCGAGTGGGTAAGGTTGGTTCAGTGGGTTGTGTAGGCTTCCTGGTGGAGGGGACTGGTGTCTGTCTTCTGGATGATGAGGCTGGATCTTGTCTTTCTGGTGGGCAGGATGGCGTCTGGTGATGTGTTTTGGTGTGTCTGTGGCCTTATTATGATTTTAGGCAGCCTCTCTGCTAATGGGTGGGGTTGTGTTCCTGTCTTGCTAGTTTTTTTGCCATACGGTGTCAAGCACTGTAACTTGCTGGTCATTGAGTGGAGCTGGGGCTTACCAGCTGGAGATCTCTGGGAGAGCTTGTGCCGTTTAATATTACGTGGAGCCGGGAGGTCTTTGGTGAACCAATGTCTTGAACTCAGCTCTACCACCTCAGAGGCACAGGTCTGACACCCGCCCAGAGCACCAACACCCTGTCAGCCACACAGCTGTCCGGGCACCGTGTGAGAATTTGGGGATCGGGACAGAGTTGCGTGGGTGAGCGTAGGGTCGCCACCTGCCCGCTCCCAGAGGAGGCTGGACCAGACACCGCTGGCTTCCGCAAAAGCACCTCTCTCATGTGCAGCTTCCTGAGAATGTGAGCGCTCCTCCAATGAGAGCAAGAGGTGATGAGGCACCTGCTGTGTTCTCCAAATTTAATTTTTAATGAGGAAAAACAGAAAATATGGAGAAATGAATTTTAACAATAAAATATTTATAGTCTGTAGGAGGAAAATTTCCAGAGCATGTTTATGTTCTGGAACTGGTCAAAAGGCCACAGAGAGGATGTTCAGTGACTTGCTCCTCTACCCCGCTTATCCACTGCATTTTGAATGAAGCTGATCCTTAACCACACCTCCAGGAAATGGCACATTTCTCTGGCCAATCATAGCATCCATTCTCTTCAGGGACTGGTTCAGGAATGAGTATGTTTATGAGGTCCTTTGCACGATGTCCTGAAGTGTCTTAGTAGCTATCATTTGTCTTGCCTCACATTGTAATACGATACAATCCTGCCCATATCACAGGTACTAATTTCTTGTCAGGGCTGGGTAAATGCACACCAAGGAGACTTGAATTTCAGTTTAGTTTTGAGTCTATATCTAAAAACAATATTTTTACAACAAATCAGTATTTTTACAAAATTCTGTATACATGATAATTTCTAATGTGATAGTCACTTAAGCAATCCACATATGTTTACTCAGAACCTCATGTCTATGGTAACAAAAGGATGGGGGGAGAAGAAGATTGAGAAACAACAGTAAAGCCAAGTGAAAGACATATCTGCCTTGAGCCATGTCGACAAGGGACCGTGTGTCTAGCAGTCATGTGTGGCTCAGGAACAGGAATGGCAAAAATGGATGTTAAAGTAATTCAGATTACAGACACATATAGTAGGGCCTGCTAAGGTATAAGAGAATAACCAAGTAGTCGAGAGTACATCAAAGTGATGTAAGACATGAATATAGTTGGCCATGTGCTGTGGGCAAAGAAGAAAGGGAAAAATATAGTCCAAAAATGGTAGGGAGTTAGTGATTAAAAGCTAAAGTGAAAAAGACAGGGAATGGGTGTGTGCATTTGGTGGCGATTGACAAGATGTAGGAGGGGTGCCGCTCAAGTGAAGATCTCAGAGCGGGGTCCACACCTTATTGGTGAGGTCAGGTCTGTGGTTACACTGAAGGTGACTGACAACAACCAGCAAAGGTAAGCGCTGTGAAGGGGAAACAAGGTTGTAATATGGAGGACTGGGAGGTTTTAAGGAAAAATTTTTTTTTTTTTTTTTTGCGGTATGCAGGCCTCTCACCACCGCGGCCTCTCCCGCTGCGGAGCAAAGGCTCTGGATGCGCAAGCTCAGCGGCCATGGCTCACGGGCCCAGCCGCACTGCGGCGTGTGGGATCTTCCCAGACCGGGGCACGAACCCGCATCCCCCGCATCAGCAGGCGTACTCCCAACCACTGCGCCACCAGGGAAGCCCCAGGAAAAACATTTTTACCGTGTATTGAGAAAATCACAATGCTGAGTGTTAGAGTGGTAGGAGAATACCAAAGAAGTTACAGGTGAATGCTGGAGATCTAAACATAATTGAATGTGTGTGAGTATATATATGAATAATTTAAGGTGAAGTGCAACTATGTGGAGTGTGAAAAGGGTTCAAAGGTTCAAGCTTCAAAATTGGAATCAGGATGTTATAAAATGGCTCCTTTTAATTAGCAACCAGATAGCTACTGACAGAGTAGGAGAGGCTTTCCTGAGCCAGGTGCTGTGACAGCAGGTGAGGAAAAGGGCTGCCTTTAAATGCCCCCTCAGCACTGTGGCCAGGGACACAGGAGAGGCAGGAAGGGTGGATGGCAAAAGTGGAGTGTAGGCACAATGAGGTTCTGGGCTTGCAAAGATGGAGAGGAAAAGCAGAACGCTGATCCTTGTGCCCAGGGGCCCTCCAGAGGGCTGCATCACGTCAACATGGGGCAGAGCAGGTCTGGCTCATGGAGGGCGTGGGAATAACATGCAAACGGCCAGCACCTCTTCCCCACCTCAAGAACACTCACACACAGCTTGCATTCGATCTGTCTGGTACTACTCTGAAGGGCTTGATAACAAAAGTAAAATGAAAAGAAAAATAAATAATTTCGAAATGCAATCTTGAAAATATTCATATATTTCTGGACACGGCCACAGGGAAAAGACTCATAAAGCAAATTCTTTGCGAAGCCGCCTTGCTATGAGTCTAATATGAATCATGGTGAGAATAGATCTGGTGTATGATGTCCTTGAATAATTTATTTCAGGCAGCCCCTAGTGTTCAGAAACAGGAAACTTAAAGAACAACATGTCTAGGAACTAGTTTTGTGTGGCCAGGCTCGGTGAGCCAATGTCAAAAGAGCCAGAGAAAAGTAAAAAGGAGAACTCAAAGCAAGTGATTTCTACCCCCACCCCCCAAATTTAAAAAATGAAAACTTTTCCTTTTTTGGTTTGTTTAGCAACTGGCAAACTTATAAACAACAGGAAAATTATTACTTTTATCTAGCTAAACCAAGTTGTTTTATAGGATCTATCTACCCAATGAAAGTGGGGCAATCCCAGGACCTGTCACAATGATAGATCAATACAGACAACATGAATTGGACTGAATCAAAACAAAGACCAAGTGAATTATAATCAGTGCATCCAAGTACTGGGCTCTGGAACTTGAGGAAATGAAGCCTAGAATCATTTTTAAAGTGAATGAATTCCCTTTAGTCAAAGGGATAGCAAGCAAAGAAGGGAGAAAGAGCAATGTAATCTGTGTTTCTCAATAATGACTCAATTTTAACAAAAATAAACAATAAAAATCTGTACCTCTTCAGAATATTGCACTGATCATTGTTGCTAGGATCCCTGCTACAGGTGTTCTCTGGCATTTTTTTAAAAAGTTAAATTTTTTGGGCTTCCCTGGTGGCGCAGTGGTTGAGAGTCTGCCTGCCAGTTCGGGGGACACGGGTTCGAGCCCTGGTCTGGGAGGATCCCACATGCCACGGAGCGACTGGGCCCGTGGGCCACAAGTACTGAGCCTGCACGTCTGAAGCTTGTGCTCCGCAACAAGAGAGGCCGCGACAGTGAGAGGCCCATGCACCGCGATGAGGATTGGCCCCCGCTCGCCACAACTGGAGAAAGCCCGCGCGCAGAAACGAGGACCCAACGCAGCCATAAATAAATAAATAAAAATTTAAAAAAAAAAAAAAAAGTTAAATTTTTTTCTGTATCGACAGGCACAGTCTGATTACTAACTTCTAAATCCTAAACAAGAAATATAAATCTGGGCAGAGGGAAACGCAGCCATTTCTCAGGGAGTGAGTTAGATAAAATCACACAGCATAGCCTGACCTGCTGTAACTCCTGAGCTCTGGTTTCCAACTTGGTCTTGGCTAGTAGTTAATGGATTTCTGACTCGACTAAAGCAATCGTTCCCTAGCCCTTGGCTTCCAGACACTCAGTACATTTGGGGCCCTGACATCTGTCTTAGCTTCACTATTGGTGAGTGTGTTTTTGTTGGCTTTTACTGCTCTTCCAGATGATCTAAGGTAATGCATGAAGGTATTCATGTGTGTTGTTGGAAGCCTGGGGAGAGCGTGAAGTTGGGAGAAGTGACTGGGACAGGACTGGCTAGGGAAACAGCCAATTCAAGGGAAACCTTTTGCTTTTTTCAAAATAATTTTGAAAGTTCATATAGACAGAGCCCTAAAATTCCCTCATGGGGCCGGGTTTGATGTACGCTTTCTATGATGCCTTAAAAACGTATGGCCAAGAATTCTCCAGATACAAATTATTTATCTATGGATAGAGGGAAAAAGTATACTACCTGACAAGACAACTTCAATAAGATCGCCTTCCTGGATATCGCTAGCCGTTTTCACCAGCTGAAGGATGTTTTCAGAGGTAGGGTCGTGGCGGAAAAGCAGGATCTTATCGTACATTCCATAGAAACCACATTCAGGGAACTGTAAATACAAATACCACAACAGGGTAAATGTCAAAATCTTCCTAAATTTAATCAAAACCAAATAAATAAATGTCAGGGCACCAACACAAGCTAATTAGAAAAGTTCAAAATATCTAGAACATCAAAAAATAAAAATGAATGGCCAAATTGATATTGACATGACTCCAAAGCAGGAGGAAAGAAATCACATATCATAAGGGCAATAATGACAAAATGATCTTCTAATTAGAGAGCAAGAAAACAAGAGAATCTGAGATAAGATTCAAAGAAAGTCCTGGCAGTAAGGCAGTTAAGAAATACAACAGGTGGTAAGAACTGTGCATTTTCACATGATTTATAGCAATTCAATTACATTAAAATGGGAGTTTGTTACATTTCCATTACAAATATTGTTGCAATTTATTTGCAAAAAAAAAAAACAAACGGTCAGTCCATTTCGGCATATTAAAAAATAAGAGATGACTCAATAAATCTAAACATGTTCTGTGTGTGGGCAGAGGTGTTATCTAGATTCTTTGATTCAGGAAAGCACCAGAGGAGACAACCCAACCCTCCCTTTTGTTGCTGCCCATACACTGCATTTAGTTTTCATGCAATCTAGGTTAAATAGACAAGTACAATAGCTAGAAGTCAATTCGTTTTAAGTATACATAGTTTATATTCTCCTCACAGGGATAAATCCAAGAGTTTATTACTCAAGACTATCTCCCAATAGCAGGCATATAATGAAAGCTAAATGAATGATATTTTCTAATGAGGAACCTAAAAAATTCTGATATTAACAATAACTATTAGAATATCAACAATTAATATTATTCGTTTCACTTCCTCTCTTCCTTCTAATGCAAGAAAGTACTCTAAATTCAAACCATAGTCCTGGTTGTTGAATTCCATCTTAAAAGTAGAATTATTTGATCAAAGGTAGGAACATCCTTAAGAATCTTAAAGCTTCAAACTTATCACAAACCACAATCTCAGGAACAGTGTAAGCAAAGATCCGTCTGTATTAGCATTGAATATTTTTATTAAAACAAACAACCTAGGCTAGTAGGTATGTGAAAAGGGCTCTTTTCTCTTATATGATATTTTCACATAATTAGCAATTGTTATTTCTTTTATAAATTGATATTTGCCATGTGTGGAAAAAGGTCATAAGTCAAGGAGAGAAAATTGTCTTGTTCCTGAAACTTGTGATATTTCTGACACGTATGTCAATAAAGGTTGACTTTTAAGGAGCTACTGACATGAAGAAATGTCCAGAATATGAGATCTTCTGAAGATAAATACAATATATGATGCATTCTTCCTTATTTTTCTTATTAATAAAACTAGGGGCTACAATCATGTAAGACATTTTGTGTGAATTAAAAATAAGTATATATAAAACATCCTCTTACTCTTAAGAGTCTGTTGACAACCAGGCTTAAAACTACTTCTGCATATCACTTAGTAAAGTTGGCTTCTGTAAAATAAAATGCAACAGCTGAAATGATGTCACTGTTTCCACTGTGCTAGTTAAAACAAAAATAATAGTTCCTTTTTTTTTTTGTAATTTCTCCAATAATATTATCAGAGTGCAAGGAAAGGGAGAAACTAAAATACCATTTTCTAAACTACAGCAACAAATAGTTCATGTACTATTTTAAAAATCAATCTAATTTGATGTGTAATTTACAATAAATAAAATGGATATGTCCATGAGTTTTGACTCTTGCCCCGGCACACGTGAAACCAAAATCACAACCAAGCCATGAAACATTTTCATCAACCCCCCAAGTTCTATTGTACCCCCTGCAGTTGATGCTACCCACAATCTTGACTCAACACAGTTTTATTTTGTCAGCAAAGGTTAGCCAGCTATAGAATTTCATACAAATGAAATCATACAACATGCACTATGTACTCTTTTTTTGGCTGGCTTCTTTTGCTCATTATGTTTTTAAGACTCATTTACACATAAGGTATTTGAGATTCACCTGTTTTTATTATGTTACTACCATTTCATTATGTGGATCTAGGATAACTGCTTATCTGTGCACCCACAGATGGACATTCGTATTTTTCCCCCAATTTGTGGCTATTACAAATAATAAATCTATGAACATTTATGTATGGAGTGTTTCGATGGGTACGTGGTTTTCATTTCTTATGAGTAAATATCTAGGAAAAGAATTTCTGGGGCATATAAATATATGTTTGAGTATATAACTATCCTAACGTCAATAACACATTATACTTATTACTGGAGCTTTATACTAAGCCTGAATTCAGTTAGTGTAAGCTCTCCATCTTTTTCCTTTTCAAGATTGCTTTGGATATTATAGGTCTTCTGAATTTCCATACACATTTTAGAATCACTTTGTCAATTTCTACAAAATAAATCTGCTGTGATTTTTCAACGAGACTACATTGAAACATAGATCAACTTGGGTAGATCTATATTTTAACAATGTGGAGACTTCTATTTTGTTACAAACAAGATGGCATATCGCCCTATTTATTAGTTTCCTTTAAATTGCTCTCAAAAATGTTTTGTAGTTTTCAGTGTACATGTCTTAGATATATTTGCTAGATTTATCTCTAAGTTTTTATATTTTTATGCTATTATAAATGGCTGATTAAAGTATAATAAACATACAGTAAAATTTGCCCTTTTTGGTGTGCAGTTCTGAAAGTTTTGAAAGATGTATACCATAACCACATGCCGTATATGTAGTATACACAACACAGCCAAGATACAGAACAGCTCCAGTCCCTATAGTTTGGTCTTTTCAAGAATGTGATATAAATGGTATCATACATAACTTTGAATCTGACTTTACTTAGTGCAGTGAAGCTGATATTTGTCCATGCTGTTGCATATATCATTGATCTACTCCTTTTCACTGCCGAGGATTGTTCCATTGTGTGTATGGATGGACCACAGTGTATCTATTCCTCAGTCAGTGGAGGGGCATTTAAGTTAGTTTCAGTTTTTGACTGTTACAAATAAAGGTGCTATAAATGTTCACTTAGAGGTTTTTGCCTGAACATAGTAAGTTTTTATTTTTCTGGGGCATATGGAAGTATCTGGATAACCTCATAAGGAACTGCCAAACCGTTTTCAAAGTGGCTATACAATTTTGCATTCTCACCAGCAACGCATGAGAGTTCCTGTTGCTCTGCATCTCTGACAGCGCTTGGCTATGTTGGGTTGTTAAATTTTAGACATTCTAATAGGTGTATAATGGTATCTCATAGTCTTAATTTACTTTTCCCTAGTGATATTGAGCATCATTTCTTGTACTTATTTAACACATACACACACAGACCCACCTGCTCGATTCATTTGCCCATTTTAAAAGTTGAGTTATTTTCTTATTGTGGAGTTCTGATAGCTCTTTATATATTCTAGATAAAAGCTGTTCACCAAATACGTGTTTCACAGATATTTTCTTCCAGTCTGTGGCTTGTCTTTTCATCCCCTTAACATTATTTTCTTAAGTTTTTAATTTCTATGAAACCCAATTTACCAAAATTTCTTCATGGGTCATGGTTTTGGTTTAATATTTAATAAATATTTGTATAACCTAAGGTAACAGGTTTTTTCTTATGTTTTATTCCACAAATTTTATTGTTTGGGGTTTTACATTTGGGTCTATGATCCACTCTGAGGTAATATTTTAATAAAGTAAGAAATATGGATTGAGGTTCATTTTTTGCATATTCTGGAAGATCTGTATAAAACTGGTATAAATTCTTCCTTAAATGTTTGGTAGAATTCTCTAGCAAAGCCATCTGAGCCTGGAATTATTTTTTTTTTGGAAGGATTAAAATTATATATTCAATTTTCTTAATAGATATATCACTACTTAGATTTCAATTTCCTCCAAGTGAGCTTTGGCATTTTGAATCTTTCAAGGAACCAATTCATTTCATCCAAGTTGCTGAATTTACAGGCAAAAAGTTTTTTCATATTATTCCTTTGTCACCCTTTAATGTCTGTAGTGATGTCTATTATTTTCTTATATTTGTAATTTGTGTCCTTTCTCTTTTTTGCTTGATTAGTCTGGCCATTGGTCTAATATCTGTTTTTATGTCATACTGCTTGGTTACTAAAATATATTTTGAAATCAGGAAGCGTCATGCCTCCAGCTTTATTTTTCTTGCTCATAATTGCTTGGGCTATTTGGGGGTCTTTTGTGATTCCATATGAATTTAGGATTGTTTTTTCTACTTCTGTAAAAAATGCCTTGGGATTTTGATAGGGATTGCATTGAATCTGTAGGTTGCTTGGGGTAGTATGGACATTTTAACAATATTAATTCTCCCAATACATGATCATGTGATGTTTTCTATTTATTTGTCTTTGCTTAAATTTCTTTCAGAGATCTTTTAGTGTACAAGTCTTTCACCTCATATTTTCATGTAACCATGAAAGTTCTTTTCTGCTAAGTCCATCACCTCTACCATTTCTGAACTGTTTCTATTAGCTCTTTTAATCCTGGTTATGGGTCACATTTTCCTGCTTTTTTATACCTGTGTTTTTTAAGTTAGATGCCAGATTTTATGAATTAATGTGAGCAGTTGTACGTTGTTGTCTTCCTTTAAAGAACACTGATATTTGTTTTGGCAAAACATTAAGGTACTTGCAGACTGGCTTTATCTTTTCAAGGCTTACTTTTAAGCTTTGTTATGGCAGCTCTAGAATAATAGTTGTTCTAGGGATAATTTAGTCCCACTACTAATGCATGACTCTTTATCTCTATAGAACACTTCAAATGTTCAGTGAAATCTCTTCTATTTGTCTGGTAGGAACTCGACCATCTCTCAGCCCTATATGGGCTCTGAAAAGTTTTCATTTCAGAGCTTCCCAACAGTTGCTCTTTATTCTGCCTTATAGATTTTTACCCTATGGACTTGTATTCAGTCTAATATTCAAGTGGACCCTTAACCAGATTTCTGGAGCTCTTCCTTTGTATAGGTCCTACCTTTCCAGTATTCTTCCCCTAAAAATTCTGTTGACTTGGGCACCTTGAGCTCTATTACCTGTCTCCTCTATGCAGCCACAGAACTAGGCTCTTCTTGGGTTGTCTCTCCCTGCACTAAACCTCAGATGACTGTAATACCTACCTTGTTTGTTTCCTTTTCTCAGGGGTCACCCTGCATTGCCTGTTGGCCAGTGTCCATAACAGGCATTTTATGTATTTTGTATTATTTTCTATTTGTTTGGGGCAGGTGAGCATGTCCCATACCAGATATTCCTTGTGAATGAAAGCCAAAGTCTCATGTGCTTTTTAAATATAGAATACCGATCTTTTCTACCCAAACTTTTGACTACTTAATTCTATGCAAATAGTATTTGCAAGAAAAGTAAATTAAAGAAAAATAAAACATCCATAGTTAGTAAGAGTACATTTTTAATAATTACATTGAAATAAATGCAAAGTATATTTAATGAAATAAGAATTAAAAATTAATAATTATCATATAACTCTCAAAACATAGTTTGACCTATCCTGAGTTAAACTTTAACTGTTAAAGGATTGTCCCTGATTGGAATACAAATGTTCTTCAAAATATAATACACTAATTAATGCACAGGCCCTCTTACCATATTCTTTCAAAAACCATGGGTAGCTGATTCTGACTCAAGAGAGAAGAGAAAATTCAAGAGATTCAGTACTTGAGCTGGAGTGAATGGAAAATAACAGCTGGAAAGGAAGAGATGAAACAGCAATTGTTTCCCCAAAGAAGAGCTAAACTTTACCACATCGTCTAACAAATACCTTGTCAATGAGCCTGTGTGGTGGAAGAATAGGTGGAAATACTGAAGAGGGGCTTAGGAGACAAGGATTCTGCTGGCTCATCACAATGTCAGCGCAACCTGGCCTTTATGCACATGTCCCTTGGACATCTGTATATACCATTCCCTTGTGGTCCTGTATTGCTGACATGTGGACATCACACTCTGTGTCGTGCTGCTTTGTAAGACCATGGGTACAGTGTAATCAAAGATTTGGTATTCAAGTAAGGCTTGAATGCCTCACATCCCAATTATGTTTCTTTCTAAGGGTGACTCAGAAAACATTTGGAAAAATCAGAATAAGTAGAATAATACCAATATATGCCACACATTAAAGCTATTATTTTAAAAGGCTAAATTGAAAAAATGAAGTTAGTGTTATAAATGTTCTTGAAGGTTGTTTGTCCAATATATAAATGACTGAGGTGTGGATAGCCACTCTCCCACATTCCTTCCTACTGGGTCACAGACATGGCTTTTCTCTCTTCATTAACAAGACATTCAGAAACAGGTTGTAGAGCCTTGTGAAG
This sequence comes from Phocoena phocoena, assembly GCF_963924675.1. NCBI lineage: Eukaryota > Metazoa > Chordata > Mammalia > Artiodactyla > Phocoenidae > Phocoena > Phocoena phocoena. Next base: position 68,277,643 of record NC_089220.1, on the reverse strand, counting down.
CAGGGCACAGGGGTGAACATGGAGATGTAGCCTCTCAGGACAGCTGTCATGGCAGCAGAAGTAAAGGGTTCGATTTTTTTTAAGATTGTACCTTTTTTTTTATTGACCAGAATAAAATATATGCATATTTGTCTTTCCCTGTTAAGAGAAAACCTTTTCTTTTATGTAATGTAACATTCTGCTTGAATGGAAACTATATACAATAAGACTTTCAAAAATTATATTTAAAAATGATGCCTGGAAGGTGAAAAGTGTAAAGGAACAATGCCTGACAAATGAGAAGAGAACATATTGGGGAAAACACTCATGGAACAACATTCCCTAATTTGGTCATAATCATCTGTTTTTATGTGAAGGTGTGTGAGCTTTGAAATCTGAAAACCCTCATTAAACTAAACAGGCTTTCAGAAAGGCTCGGAGGCTTGTAAACTCAGCTGGAGCTTATTACAAGATCAGTTCTGTGTTTCTCAGAGGCTTTGTGGTTGTGAGCCCAAACATATGAGATAAGTGATTTCAAGCTCTCTCCAAGTTCGACTCTAACAAACCTGGCCACTATGAAAATACGGCCAACAATCCTGGCACTGGTCCTTAGCTCTTTAATTCTACCCTATGCTGGAAATCTCTGTACTGCTGTGTGTATCATTTGGCATTTTTTGACCACAGAGCACAATTTACTGTTACATTTCACTATGAATTCTTGGCTGGCCAGACAATGTGCTCCAGAGTAGAATAAATATATGTTTCAATGAGTAGCTGAAATGTGACCTGGCCAAAGAGAACTCTAGGGAACAAAGGGTGCTCTTCCACAGTTGAGGCCAATCACAAAGGGCGAGGAACAAGCAATATCAGAAATAAATTAAGCCATGACTCAGTCAAGCAGAAAAAGAAAGAGAGAAATGGCCTGATTAGGAAATGAAAATACACTGCAGTTTACTTTTGCTAAAAGGTGATGAAAGTCCTGAAATTAAGTTTTTCTGCTCAATAAGAGAACACATCAGGCAGGTCAATACAGCACTCTTCTCATCAAAGATGATTCCCAAGTCATTTTCCAAGGACTCTCCTGTTTATAACAAGTAGTGCCATGACTGGTCACCCTTAATGAGCAAAGAAATTAAAAAGGTGCTACCGCTTCCTAGCTTGACCAAAATCCTCCCTTTGTTGCTGGAGTACAGGACAACATGGACACCTTGTAAGCGACTATTTTAACGAGAATTCCTAAACCACTGGGTGAAAATGTCTCTGGATTCCCTTGGAGGAGTTGCACCTGAGTGATGCGGCCATTGAGCTGTAAAAAGCAGGAAAGGGCAGGCACTTAAAGATGGTTCTGAAAGCAGTAGATCCTTAAGATCAGTTGGATCCTTCCAAGGGGTCTCATGGGCGAGAACTAAGACACGAGTCATAAACTTGTATTATTAACTTTGCCTAGGAAATTAAACCTACCCCCTTTTTAAAAAAAGCATCTAATAACAGATTGAAAATTTAAGTGTATAAAAATTTAAGTAAATGAAAAAACAACACAGTGAGTGTCATGTACATAGCACTACAGCTATAATGACAAAAAAAAAATCATGAGATTGTTCAAGCCCACTGAAAGCATGAACACTAAATTTTCACTTAGAAACACAAGTTATAATGTGTCAACGAAAGCATAAAAGATAAAGTGAATAATCTGTATTATCTGCAGGCATAGTTCTGAAATGTGTTCAAATTTGGGCACAGGATCTTTTATTTGGTGATTTCATATCCTCAAAAGGAGGCACTTGAAAAGAATTCCACACTATGACCACATAGCTATGTGACTAGTGTCTGAATGTAATCTTAGGAAACAGAAACCAGAAAAAAATTTTTAGACCTTTCTTTTTTCTTCCCCTCCCCCCCTCCCTCCCTCCCTCCTCCACCCAATGCCACCCAAGCTAGGCAGAAAATGAATAGCGCTGAATCAAAATAACTAAGAACTACTATTAAAGGTAGCACTTTCCTAGTGGCAATCTATTTTCCTAGAGATCCCTGGTTGAATCATTCATCTCTCAGTCTGAAAGATGTGATTCATATAAATAAATCTGCAATACCTACTTTCATGAAATAGTTTTTAAAAGCCTATGAAAAATTTCAGTTTCTGAAATAAAGACTAAATGATTAATTACAGTGTTGACTTTATGAAAATTCATTATACATTTCCCAGCCATGAAAAACGGCACTGTTGTCCACTGCAGAGCATCATTCTCCATTTGACTTTGCTATTTTCCGGGCCATGGGCGTACTGTCCAAATGCAGATCACCCTGGCAAACAGTCACAATCCTTGCCTTGCTTCCTCTGTCGTTCCTTCTCTCACATGAGCACCTGCAATCATATGACTCTCCATTCCACAAACCCAATGCTGCCTTTGAAAAGGTATGCCTAACACCAGGGGTCTATCAACTTCAGAAATCTTCAAGGTCCAAACCTAGAAACAAGTCACTCTAGTTAGTCCTCCTTTCCCCACTCCACCGCCAAAAACTTCCATTTCTCATTCAAGACAGAACCTTAATTTATTCCACTCTTGCCTTCCTACAGACAAATCTAGAATCTGACACACGGATTTTCTTCTGCTTAGACCTCCTTTTTTTAGCCCTTCTCCTTTCCGTTAAATTCAAAATCCCCTTGTTTAAACAATCATTTTCATTCATAATTTTAAATTTGGACCTTAGCCTTGCCCTCTATATGTTTTACAGTAAAAAAGTAAAAGGAATAAGATATCTGAGAAAAGAAAGAATATACTTTATCAAAAAGAGGTCTGCTTGAAATCTTCTGGAATTAAAGTTTAGATTAAAGGTGAAATGGTAGATTTTGATTATAAGATCTGAAAGTCAGATATACTAAAAGACATAGAACATGCATAAAACCTGAACTTGCAATACCGTTGGAGAATAAAGCTAGACTATAAATTCTTCTTCCTTGGGCATATATTGATGTTCTGTATCAGATATTGCTAAAGAAGTCTGTCTAATAAATTTTATGCTTATCTTTAAGGCAGCAGATGTGACTAAGTGTGATGCTTAATTGTTGGCAGAAACTTTTATTCTATTTCAATTTGAATAATATGTCACCTATTAAAAAGACAAAAGCAATAAGAAATGACTTAATACATCATTAACTCTAATGCCGCAACGTCTGCGTATAGACTTCCTAGAAGTATTTTAAATCATTATTTTGTTGTATATAATTTTTAAGTTTTAGAATAAATGTTCACATCAAGCAATTATAGGTGGTAATAATTAATGAGAGCCTCACCATTGTTGTGTAAAAACATATTATCCTGCATTATAGCTTGACAGATTACTAGACAGTGATAGCTATTAGAAGTCTTAGTAGGCGCTGTGAAATTATTCACACAACAGTAATTAGGTGTGTGGATGTGCAGCTTGAAAATGGAAAACAATGTACTTCACACTCTTTGTCTCACTCTGAATAAAACTGTCATTATAGCATACTGTAGATTTTTTACATTGCATAATAAGATTACATGTTTGCTCATTAATGAACTAACGATAATTGATGCATGTACTGGATAAAATGAAGACTGTGACAGCAACTAAAAAGGTTTTACCAAAAATTAAGAATCATTAACTTTGGAAAAGAAAAACTGCTGCATTATGTATCTTGTCATTTAGAGATAAGAAGACTGATGCCCAGAACATATTACCAAGGTGGCAATGCTAGGTAATGCCAGAACAAGGTGAGTGGCCTAGTCTCTTAAAACATACTCCTTGATCTTTCCTCTCAGTTCTGCTTCTCTTAGAAAGAAAATACAGGAAGAGTAGCCAAATGTCCAGCAAACAGTGACTCAGAATTGCAAATTCTGAGCACTTTTCTTGGCCAGAAAGTACAGACCCAGGCCTCCAGATTTTGGATTCTGAACAAACCAAGGTAAAATGGCTTAATGAGCTTTGTAGCAGCTATTCCCTGGCAATCTCCAGTTCTTACTAGACAGACAAGTCATTAAAAGGGTAGTGACAGTGAGGTAGCTCATTGAAGGCTGGCTGACAGCAGAATGGCAGCTTACAGCAGCAGAAAAACTGGCTGAGGTCATTAAGACAAGGGGCTGTTAGCCTTATGCATCCCACCCTCAAAGGAGTATTGCATTACATGGAACTGCAACTAATATTTACAGAATTATTGACCTTTTAGATAAAAAGAAACATATACATAGTATTGAATAATACATTTGAAAAGATTTCCATTAAATTATCTAAAATAAAATTGAAAAATAAAATGTACTCTTATTTGTTAAGTTTGTACATCTGAATACCACCTTCATTGATGATGATAAAGAAAGGCTAACTCTATTAGGGTACACAATTTGGGTTTGTATTTCAGATGCAGGAAGTATAATTTTCCATTATATTAAAACTAAATTTTAACATTAAACATACATAGGCCAATGACTAGGAAATGCTGATTTAATAGCACACATTTGCAACAAAGTATATATGTAATCCTTAAAGATGGTACTAACTTCAAATAATTATCGGACTCCATAAACAGTTTACCAATTTATGAAAGTCAGTTTAAAAAAAATCAATCTTCAGCAAAATAACTAAATAAGTAAACCATCTCCTTTTTAACTGTTTACTGTCATGTTATAAAATGTTTAATTTTACTACATTAATTTTATTCTAGGTAATTTTCATTAAAAAGAATAATGCGATAGATCTAAGTACGTGTAAAAATCAGGGATTATAACAACACTGGAGATAGATGCGGAAGAGAGGAGAACTTCCTGGATCATAAATACAGAACCTCAGGTCATAAATACAGAAATAGACATTTCCTAAGAGTTTGGAGGTAAAATACTTTTCTTACCAAAGCTATCTGAATGATATGCCTTAGAGGAAAAAGGAATGAGTATAGACACTGGCTTTCCAAATGAAATTGAAAAGTTGATGTCATGAATCCAACACTCATGACGAGAGCTTGCCTGGATCACCACAGCACACAGAATACACATAACACCTCTCACAAGAGGTAGGTACAGATATTGGGCACACCACAAGGGCTCATGGTTCTTCATTCACTTCATTCATTCAGGAATGAAGCAGACACTTAGGCACTGTGTCCCTTGCTAGAGATATGATGATAAGTCAAACCACAGATGGTCCCCATTGTCATGAGATAAGTCAGGGGAGGCTGTATAAGCAGGAGAACACAAGTAGGGGAGACAGACATGAGGCAATATAGCACTAATGAGAGTGTAACGGCACAGTGAGATCAATGTTATAAAGAAATGGAGCGCCATTCTAAGATAGCATATAATCAAGGACTATGACAAAGGACTAGACAGGGAATTAGGAAAGACTCCCCTGAAGAGATAACATTTTAGCTCAGATCCAATGCTCAAACTCAGTAACTTCAGATGGAGGGTGGCAGGAGGCTGGAGTTCCCAGCAGAGCAAGCATCTGGGCCGAAATCTTACATGTTCTTTATTATCCTTAAAAATAATGGCTCTAAGTCTCCTTTGATTAAGGGTAGAAAAAAGTATTGCTGCCATCACCCCTTCAGATCCCATAGTCATACGCACTGGGTCCAAAGCCTGCGGCAGGAGCTGCTTTGTAGCTCTGATACCACATGAAACCCAACAAAACACTCATTCATTTAAGAATCCCCTGGACTTAGACCTAGACCTGAGTTCAATGACTAAATTAATATCTCTCAAAGCGTATGTATTTACTCCATGAGAAGCTCTATGAAGCTCCATGACAATAAGGTTTGAAATAAATTTGGAAAATGTGTCATATGCTATGCCCTTCTTGAAAACCCACCATGCACATTATCATAATTAATGTTTACAAAGAAACTTGTGTCCAAATCATATTTCTATAATTGACACCTATATGTGTATATATGTGATATACATCATCCATGTATATGAATACATATATATATTCAATAAATACACACATATACTTGTTTAGTTGTTTATTGATTGATTGCCTCCCAGGACCACTGTAGCGATTAAATGAACATATGTAAAGTATTTCTAATAGGGCCAGACCCACGGTAAACGCTTGATAAGTGCCTGTTGTCGTTATTATAGATAATAATTACAACATTTAGTTATAAGTAAGTTAGCTATAATAAAAGCAAGATTTTCCAGCCACTCTGTTCTTCATCAAAAACTCCAGAGGAGGGACAACTCAGCTGCATATGTCAGGCATGCTCAGTGTTCTGCTATTTCTGCTTGGCTCCTTGTAGCTCCAACACAGCTCATGTAATTTCTAATTGACTCTAGCCACATCCTGGAACTCAAAAGGCTAGGTAGGCTAAGACCTTCTTCACTCCCAGTTTTGTGAACTTTCTGATACATATATTCATTATATGTAAGATATGTTTCTTCAAAACTAACCTATTTTTTGGTGAAAATAAATTAACTGATTTTTAAACAGCTCCCTTCCTTGTATTTATCTATGCTGTAATGTTACTGCGTTAATTCCAAGTACTGTACTAGAACCAAGCAAGGGCCATAGATTTGGATGTTGGCATCCATACTGCGGAATTCCATTGTCTGATTGTGCTGTTAATGATCTTTTGGTTCCATGGATAAAAATCTCATTTCCTTAAAACCAAATCCCCAAGGAGCTGGTGTATTTTTTTTCTTCTTCTTTGTACTGATAAGCAGGCAGTGCATCTGATTTATAGGATCAAAATTAAAACATTCTCTCATTTACTTTGATGTTCCCCAAGAGAGGAAAGAATTTTTTCTCCCCTTGTAAAATGCTATACAGCTTCTGGAAAGAATGCTATAGCTTTTGTAAGAGTCAGGAGTGGCCAAAGATAATAAAACCACCTGCCACCCCACCAGAAGTAACAATAAATTAGCCTTTCAATTCATTTCTAAGTGGCCAGATGTCCTCAGCTGAGTTCTTTGTCAAGAAAAGGTTTTGACCCCAGCTACAAAGACCTGTCTGAGCTTATATTAAAAAGGTACTTGCAAAGGCTCTTACAAATATCTGTGATGCCTTGGACCTTGATTCAAGTTATTGGGTCATAGAGAAATGTATTATATTTCCAGCAAAACTGACCAACCTTCTGATACTGTCGCTCATAAAGGCAGATATAGATAACTTGCAAAGACTAGATCTGAAAACTGGTGAGAGAGAGCAAGTACACTGGATCCCAAGTGAGGTGGAAGTAAAGGATGAAACATTGAGGGGAAAAAAACAACAACTATAGATGTTTGTGTTCTTTGATTTAGAGTAGATAGTACAGATGAATATAAAGGTGAAACCCTATACTATGACTTAACATTAAATAGGTTAGTTTCTTTCATTTTTCATACATATCAAAGGTCACCTATAAATACATATGTATGCTAATATAAAATAACTTGTATTTTCAAGAAGAAAAACAATGATAGCTAGGCTGCCAATAGCTATACTAATACCTCGTGACATAAGTTATTCCAGTACAAGTTTATATTTTTATTTTATTGGGTGCCTGGAGACACAGTTGTAAACAATAGACAAATAGTCCCCACCTTCATGAAAATCTAAGATATCCTCTCTATTTTCTCTGCCTAAAATTCATGACTTTATCTTAGTTACCACAGACAATCCCCCAAAAGCTAACTTCTTGCCATTCTTCATCCTGTTCCCTTGGTATTTTATGATCTAATTTGCTTTACACTAATCACAGCACAGTGAAGATGGTAGTCAGTGTGGAACATGTTTTAAGTGAGACATTTTGAGATAAGTTTCTATTTGCCTTTAAGAGGGCAGAGTAAAATCCTCTTGAAAGGAATCTAGTTTACAGTGTGAAATCTGAGAAATCTGGGTGATCTGAATAGCCCAGCAACTGCAAGTTATCAAAATTCTCTAATGTATTCTCAAAGCAACTGGGAGTTTATAAGAGTGCAGCCCATGATGATGTCATTTCATCTAGATCCAGTCACTGCACTAATTCATATTCCTTTTCACTGGGAGGGAATGAGTGCATATAAAAATTAAAACAAACATTTGAATACGGTATTTTAAAGTTCACTATATATATGTGTGCCATAGTGATTATATTAGCACTGAAAACAAACTGTAATTTCCTGAACACAGAGAATCAAGAAAATGAGAATCAAAAGAAATTTGATATCTCACTTCAAATTCATAGAAAAGGAAATTCATTAGTTGAGACTGGAACATGGTAAGAATCAGAACACCATGCTTTATGAAACTTCAAATTCAACAATCAGATTCAGATTGCCAGCAAAACACTCAAGATGTATTGCACTCCAAAGTCCATCCCATTTCCCTCATCCCATTTAGAGAAATTCTCCTCACAAGAAGTACTGGTGCTCAATGCATACACTCCCACTTGAAGTGACTGCAGGCAAGCTGTCTGCCCAGCCTCTACTCTCAAGCCAATCTCTTAAGACTGTCAATGACCTTCACATTGCCAGATTCCATGGGTGACTTTCAGTCCTCATAGGCAACATCTCAGCAGAACTTGACTCAGTGATTCATTTCCTCCTCCTTCAAAACACCTTCTTCCCTTGATTCTGCAATAGTGCATTCTCTTGCTTTTACTCCTACCTGATAAGCTATAACTTTTCAGTCATGTTTACCAAAACTTTCTCTTCTTTCCAACCTCTTAGATGCTACAGTGTTCGGGGCTCATTCTTCAGGAAGTTTATTTTCTCTATTTATAATCACTCTCCTAGAGGACCTCATCCAGTCTTCTGGCTTTAATGATGATAGACATTTGTATCATCGTACTCTGAGTCTGGTGATACTAATGTCCATCTCTGTTAATGAGCTTTCCCCCGAAACACAGACCGATCAATCTAACAACACTCAACATCTCTGCATAGATATATCTATGAGGTCTTCACGTTCACGTGTTCACAGTGGAATTCCTGATGTCCTCCCTGCTGCTCACACCTGAAGGAATGGCACCAACATTCAGTTGCTGGGTCAAAAACCTTAGAAACATCTTTAAGTTTCCTCTTTCTCTCTCACTTCATGTGTGATCCATCAACAAATTCTGTTAGCTCTACAAAAAAGTACAATATTCCAAATTTAAAAATTTTTACCATCTCCACTGCCATGTCCCTAGTCCGAGCCACCATCTCTCATCCAAAACCCAATAACTGCTCAAGCTACCTGCTTCTACTCTTGATCCCACGGTCTATTCTACACACAGGATTTGGAGTCATCCTTTTAAAACAAGTATCAGATCAAAGCCCTCTGATGGCTTGTCTTCATACTTAAAACCATCCCACAGTGGTAACCAGAGCCCACAGTGCTCTTACCCCAGCTATTACCTCTCTGCTCTCATGTTCTACTGCTCTTCCTCTACCCTGGCCCCATTACTGTTCTTCAAATAAATCATAAAAAATTCTTCCTCTGGGCTTGTGCACCTGCTCTTCTCCTCCTGCTTGAAATACTCCTTTTCCTGAGGTTCACATGACTAATTCCTTCATGCTGCTCAAGCGTCCCCTCCTCAGTGAAGCTTTCCCTGACCACCCTAAGTAAAATGACAGCTCCTCTAACTGATTTCTTTTATCCTGCCTCCTTTTGCTTCCGAGAAGTCATCACTATCTGAAGTTATATAATGTATCTATCTTCATTTTTAAAAATTAGTATCTGTTTCCCAACTAGAATATACGTTCCATTAGAGCAGGGACTTTTTCCATCTTATTCGCTATTATAACTTAAGAGCCTAGAATAGTGTCTGGTACATAGTATGTGCTCAGTATGAAGTACTGAATGCATGAATAAATTTATAAGTCACAACAAAGCGAGCTATTTCACCTCACAAAAGTATTAGAGGAATTTAACTATTGTTTCATTTTCCTTTAACATTACCAACCTATCAATACTGAAAACCAATTCATGACTTCTCGATGGAGGTTATAAAATATGTTCGGAGACATTTTAAAAAGTGGTGTCTAAAAAAAAAAAAAACAGTGTTATCTAGCGATCCACGGATTTAAAGTGATGATCTCTCTTCATGTTCTAATTTCACAATTAAAACATGTCAATGGCCTGTATTTACTGGGACAGTCTGTTCCCCTTTGACTCTTAAAATAAAAGCAGTCTTTATTTTTAGAAATCAGGATTTCCTTTCCCTGCAGAGGTTACAGCCCAGACACATTCGAACACTCAAATGTTTACAATGACTTTGGCAGACCGCTCACACTGGAGAAGCATGTTTCCCCAATATAGAAACTCCAGGCATCGGGGCCTAATTCTCAGTTTTTGTGCCACTATGGGTATTTCCTCAGTTGACTTATCAGAGAATCTTGTCCTTATCACCTCTATAAAACTTTAGATTAAGCAAGGAAAACTAAATATGCTGATTCGCAAAATCAATAGAAAACGACACGATCTTGGCTCAGTTCACCTCTCTCTCATCAACTACTACTCTCCACTCTCCCCTCAGTCACTCTTCTCGGGGCGTTTCAACTACCAGGCACACTGCCTCATGGTCTTCATTCTTGCTGTTCCCTTTGCCTGAAACACTCTTCCACATAACAGTCCACTGGCACACACCATCTGGTACTGGTATATGCCCAAATATGTTTATGTTATAATCTCATCACGTGCACGTATCGTATCTCTCTGATCACTAAAACGTGACCTCATCTGAGCACAAACTATGTGTTTGGTTTACTGCTCTATCCCAGTATCCAGGACAAGGCCAGGCTCAGAGCAGATAGTCAATAAACAATTGTTGAATGAATGCTCCATAAACAGCACATCTTCACGCTAGTTCCCCTCATTATTCACTGAGAAAATTTTCATTTATTTCAAAACTATTAAGAATAGGCTATTTTGACATCTACTTTAGAATATAATTTTCTTTCTTAGTTATGAAATGACACACTTTATTGATCTGGAGAACATTACTGAAATGTAAACAAATACTACTCACTGCTAACAGTTATTAATATATTTCATTAATTTGTGAATTGACATGACTTTGTCTAGGATTTTGTTTCACTGCTTCTCTGGAACAATTTCTTCACTCCATTCTGTAAGTTCCTACAGCCAGTATACTTTATATAATTTCAATGTAAGTAGCTTCAAAGAATTACACTTTAAAAATACAATTCTTCCTAAACATATATGCCAAAACCACTCCAAATACTTAATGTAACAAATATGTCTATGGGCACTGTATAATCTGGCTATAGAATTACTATTTGAAATATTTCCCAATAGAAATCAGAATATTCTGATTCTATTAATAGAGTAACAGTTATAATTTACTGAATACATATAATGTACTATGATTATGGATTTCAAAATATTGGGGAAAAATAAATTGAAATCTCTACAACCAACCAAAATACATACTAAAGGAATTAAATATAAGATAAGTAGTTAAATAAATAAATCAGAAAGAAATATGAGTATATTTATTTGATTAGGAAATACCTTTCTAATCATTTAAGCTAAGAAGCCTTCTGGTTCAAGATGGCAGATGAAGCAGAAACATTAATGTTTCATTTCGAAAAATTCTACCGAAAGGACAGTATTGTATAAAGAGAATTTAATCCATGTCACCACTGAACATGGGAGTGGCAAGAACCATCAATGAACCAAACTTTTGACAAATATCAAGGAGATGGAAATCTGATGCAAACAGATCTCATACAGGCCCTCACCTGTCCTGTGCATATATTTACATGGAGACTGACTACTGTTTCCCTCAGGGTAACCTTCCAAGGAGCAAGGATCTTATCTGCATCATTCACTGCTATATCCTCAGCACCTAGAACAGGCCAGGTTAATAATAGGTGCTCAATATACATTTGTCTATTGAGTGAATTAATAGCCATTAATAGAAAATTAAATAAATTGAGTCACTTTAATGTACCACTATGCCACCTTTAAAATCCAAGGCCAATCATATACGAAGTTCTCAATAAATACGTTCTGAATGAACGAACAAATGAATGGACAGTGGGAAATGAAATATTTAATTTTTTTTTTTTTAAGAGGGAGGACACAACTTTTCCAGGGATGCTAAGCTAGTACATGATAGCCTGGAGATTTATATCCAGACTTGTCTACTCCCAACAGTCATACTATTTTATTTTTTATTGGGATATAGTTGTTTTACAATGTTGTGTTAGTTTCTACTGTACAGCAAAGTGGAGTTCCCTGTGCTACACAGCAGGTTCTTATTAGTTATCTATTTTATACATATTAGTGTATATATTTCAGTCCCAATCTCCCAATTCATCCCACCCCCCACCTGAAATATTTAATGTTGTGAGAAATTTGTCTTGATGCTCCAGTAAGTGCAAAGGAAGATTATAAAATAATATAGACAATGGCGCCCTTATTTTGTTAAAACTAAATGCAGTCATAGAAAAAGGATTTGAAGAGAATCGAAAAACATTAACTGTAGATATATTTAGGAATGGGATTGTGAAAGATTTTTTTTTTCATTTTTCAAACTCTCCACTACATATGTATAATCCCTTTATAATTAAGGAGGGGGGGAAAGCTACTGTACAGCAGAAGGACTTGGTTCTGCTGTTTTCCTAAAATTACTTTGCTTACTATCTCTTCTCCCACTCTCTAGCCAGCCAGCTCATACTACATTATGTGCCAGACTGTAGCCCCATTCTTCAAATACACAGGAAAGGAGGAGAGAAAGATTGAGGGGTGGCAAGCAGGCAGTTACAGAGACAGGCAAGAACCAGCTATGGGTTGTGATCCGCCTTCCAGGATACAATTTTACAGCCTATTCAGGTTGGAACATACACCAGATACGTCTGTATGTGTGTACATGTGTCCATGTTGGGATGGTATATAGGGGTCGCTCCTCCAGGGACACATTTCCTACCAACAGATTTGGGGTGCTTCCTCCACCACAGTACAGTTCCCAGCACCAAGATGGAACCATGGGGTTACGAACACATCTGAGGTCAGGAAGAACAGGTCAGTCCCACTTAGCTCAATTACTTAATGGTCATTACTGACCCATGCTTGGTGTCATCTTCCTTACCTATGTGCAAATAAATCATGTGGCTGTCTGTAAAGTTGTCAAACAGGGCCTGGCATGTAGTAAAGTGTAATAAATAATCGACATTATTATAATTATTATTTTTTAAATAAATTTATTTAGTTATTTTTGGCTGCATTGGGTCTTTGTTGCTGTGTGTGGAGTTTCTCTAGTTGTGGCGAGCAGGGGCTACTCTGTTGCGGTGCGCGGGCTTCTCATTGCGGTGGCTTCTCTTTGTTGTGGAGCATGTGCTCTAGGCACATGGGCTTCAGTAGATGTGGCTCGCAGGCTCTAGAGCGCAGGCTTAGTAACTGTGGCGCACGAGCTTAGTTGCTCTGCAGCATGTGGGATAGTCCCAGACCAGGGCTCGAACCCGTGTCCCCTGCACTGGCAGGCGGATTCTTAACCACTGCACCACTAGGGAAGTCCCTATAATTACTTACTAATAAATAGGACAAGGAGGGCTTCCCTGGTGGCGCAGTGGTTGAGAGTCTGCCTGCCGATGCAGGGGACACGGGTTTGTGCCCTGGTCCGGGAGGATCCCACATGCCGCAGAGCGGCTAGGCCCGTGAGCCATGGCCGCTGACCCTGCGCATCCGGAGCCTGTGCTCCGCAACAGGAGAAGCCACAACAGTGAGAGGCCCGCATACCGCAAAAAAATAAATAAATAAATAAGACAAGGAGACAATATAAAAACAGCAACTGAAAGATGAAACCCTATACCTCTAAACCTTTATTTAATCACAAATATTTATTTTCCTCCTGCATGTGCAAGATTGATTTAGAGAAAATTTAATTAGTTGCTGGCAGAATTAATTGGTATGTATACCATACACACATGAAAAATTACAGAGCAAAAGATATTAGAAAAATGTATTCCAGATCACAATAAAAGAGGTATCACGAGGCACAGTCTGAGGAACTGCCAAAGGAATTATTACCTCGTCTTTGCACTCTATGGAATAAGGTTCACGGCATCACAGTTCATTATAAGTCTCCCTCAAAGGTGTGATCAATATTCTAACAAATGTGAACCAAGGGACACCCAGTAAGAGAATCAGTTCATTCTAGCAAAGCAAATTTGTGAAAAATCATCTATGGATTTTAACATTTATTTAGCTTACCATAACTTCAAATCATACATTTTTGTGTCAGGAGAGTATGTGATGTAGTAGAGAAGTTACTTCTAGTTAGTCAGAAAAGTGTATCTTTCCATTCAAAAGATCTATCCCCCATAATGGAGAATATGTCCTATGATGGCGGTGTCACTACATTTTGTCATTCTATATCCATCCCTCTCTTGGAGAAACAGCATTTCACTTTTTGGTAGAGGAAATTACTATCACATCTTTGGTCCATTAGATGTACAAAAAAAGGAGCAGTTCATTTCCTCCTCTGGTAAAGGGGTGATGACATGACCCAAGCTATGCAAACTAAACTCTGCTGTTCCTCTAATCCTTGAACTGAGTCATACAAGTGCATGAGAGGGGACACTGACTTGACTCTTAATTATAGTATCCTAGGCTATTAATGGGTCCTGCTCAGTCATAGTTGCCTATCTCTCAGAGCTATTCCCATCCTTCTTGGAGAAAGCCTGAAAATTGGTATCCCAGCCACCCAAAGCTAGGGGAGGTCATGTGACCTAATTCTGGCCAATGACACATAGGGACAGACTACTGGCTGCTTCTGGGAACACTTTTTCCTTCCTAATGAAAGGATGGGTCATGCAAATTAAGCTCTCTCACTGCCCTGACCTCTCAGATACCTTCTGCCTTTATTCAAAGTTTTATAAGGCCATGATGTCTAGAATGTGGGCAGCTACCTTATGACAAAGAGGATAAAGCCAAGAGAATCACAGAGATACCATCCCTCAACCTGACACTGTGGAGCAGAAGAGACCCTGGAAATGCCTACCTACAAACTCCGCGCTAAATACATTTACATGTCCCTATAGTTTAACATCGTTCTGTGGGTTTTCTGTGATGCAGCTGAATGCATCTATGATGGAATTGAATACATAAAATGACTGGCAATTATTTCCTTCCCTGTATCCATGTCCATTCAGTTACCCTGTAAGTTTTAGTGCCTTCACTCTGACTCTGAGATTGGCCGTGTGACTTTCTTTGGCCAACATGATGTAAGCAAACGTGATTCAAGCTCTGGAGACTAGAGTCTGTCCTCTCTTGTTATCTTTGAAACTTGCCACTGCCAGGTGAAGAGCACATACATGCGTGTGTGTGCACACACACACGCACACACACACACACACACACACACAGGAAATTTTCTTCCAGTATTCAAAACCGCTATTCAACTCAGCAAAGAACTCATTCATGTCACTGAGGAGCATGTGAAGTTCTGACCTCCACCTTTGTTGTTTCATTTTCATCTTCATGTTCATATAAAAAAATTATAAACCAACAGTCATGTCAGAACTATACTTACTCATCATTTGCAACTATAGGTTGCATCCACAGGATGCAAGAGTTTAGGGGGAAAAAAGACAAAGTTATTCTGTGAGATATAACTGGCTATTTGGAATTTATAATAAAGGATATTGTACATTTTATTATTATTTGTACATTATACGCTACACCTTTTATATCATTAAAATTTATAATACGTTTTTTTCAGAGAGTTGGGTGTTAAACATTTACCAGCACACTGCTGAGTATGGGATAACATGCCACCTTGTCCCCTGAACTCCCAAAGGCTGAGACAGAAAAGAGATTCTTCCATTTCTACATCATAAAGAAAGATAATAAATTATTTTCCCCAAGAGAAAGCTGCTCAGCTCTATAGGAAAAGGATGACATAATCAGTGAAAGTAGGTTTCTACTTCCTTATACACCTGCAGGGAAAGCTAGAATAATGGTGGGAGGTAGGGTGGGGAGGTGGATTTCCAAATACAAGGACTTTTTATTTGCATTCCTCCCCAGAAATGAGAAATCAATTTTTAAAATTTATTATTATATCCATGCTCTTTGAACTGTTTTCATCAATTAGAAATAGGAATCAGGTAACAATTTCTCATGCGGGCCTCATTTTTGAGGATCCATGAGGGCATCACCAACTTAACATAAGGTCAAAGGCCGAAAAATGAGATTAGTTGATACAGTGATTAAATTTAACTTTTTCATTTCTGTGAAATCATCAAAGAACAACCTACGGTACCAAAAATTAAAACGTAAAAAGGAGTATATTTAGAAATGAACTTTTCTGATTTCCTGAGTTTTTTCATAACATTTACTTTCTATTGCTAAAATATGTGCATGAAAATAAGATCAAGGAACCTAGTAGTTTATTCCCTCCTACCATTTTCCTCCCCAAGTCATATTAGGAAAACAGTGTGGGCGGTGTGCAGGATAGATCTACAGGTTGAGGAAAAACAATCTCTTAGTAGAAAGAAATGGGGACAGAGGCTGTATGACTGTTTGGAACAGGAAAAAGTGTAGAAAGAGAAATAACAGTCATTTTTTAATACAGAGAGAAAGGAAAAAAGTGGAAAAAGCAAATTGATGTGGTGGAAAAAAAATTGTGACAGGACACAGCCAAGGAATGTGAATGATGGTACAGAAAAAACTAGGAGGCATATAAAAGAAAAAGGAAGAGCAAAAAAAGCCAGAAAGAAAGCATCACAATGAAACCAATTTTATCAGAGCTAGGGAGAAACTTCTATGTGTGACATGATTAGTTTCTGGCTTACTGTGCCATGATATTTCAGAATCCATTCTGCAAATGCTTGCCAAACCTTCTCCTTAAATTTAAGTAGCTAGCCATTTTCTCCACATTTGGGGGGAGCCCACAGGTCTTTGGGTGGCTGATTTGATAATGACTATAAATGAAGTCAGTGCTCTGTGCCCTAGGTTGGTGTTCACACAGTCTTCTCTCATACTCTGCCTATTAGAGTCTACTTTTGATGTCCTGATCTCTTGAACATTCTTGAGACAGTAGACACTTGGCTTTTTTTGGCCAGACAAGATTCATTCTTCAATTTTACAATATCTATGCTTCTTGCTTCCCTTGGGATATGTCTTTTTTTCTGCTTCTCTTTTATACCCACAACTTACTTCCTTTTTCTCTCCACCCCAGGGAAAGCCATCATAATGTGTTTCATGGGTATCTTTAGTTTGTATGTATATGCATATATTTTGATTTGCAAAAACAGTGTTATGCAAAGTAATCATTTTATTTCTTTTTTGCTTTTGAGATGTATCTATGTTGCCATATGCACATCAAATTCACAGTTTCTACTTGCTGCATAATGTTCCTTGATGACCACTATAATCTACTTATGCACTTTTCTAGTGATGACACCCATATTTCTACCAACTTGTTTTCTCCACAAACAATGCTGCAATGGATATCCTGATACAGGCCTCCTCATATACCAGTGAAAGAAGATTTGGGGGGACATATGGACCCAAAAATGCTGTTACAATATTCGTATAGTTTAATTTCACTAATAGTGCCAGATTGCTCTCTAGGATGGTTGCACCGTCACACATTTTCACCAGCAGTGCCTGAGGCTTCCTAACTATACAAATCCTCAACACCTGGCGTTATCCAACGTTAATGTTTTTTCACTTTAACAGGTGAAAGATGACATTTCGTAATTTGTTTAATTTGCATTTATCTAATTACAAAATAATTTGAGGTTGCGAGCATTAGGGGTTTCTTCCTCTATAAATTAGCTGTTCATATTCTTTGCCTATTTTTCTATTGGTGCTGCTTTCTTTCTCTAGTTGATTTTTTGAAACTCCTTGTATTCTATATATTGGTCCCTTGTTGGGTTTTAGATATTCCAAATATCTTCACCCATTTAGCTACATGCTTATTAATGTTGTCCATGGTATCCTTTGATGAGCAGAAATCCTACAACTGATTATATAAAATTCATCAGTTTTCCATTTTATGATTTTGCTTTTTGAAATTTTGAAGATGGCCTTCTTCCCTCTCTCCATTACAAGATAGTCTCCTAAATTTTTTTCAATTCAATTTACAATTTTACCTTTCATACTTAGGTCTTTCACCTATTTGGAAGAGGTACGTCTTTGTATATGGTATTAAGAAGGCATGAGGTTTCCTTTTTTTCATATTGATGAACCAATTTTCCCAACATCATCTACTGATCAATCCATCTGTTCCCTATTGATTTATGGTGCGATGCTTTGTCATATATAAAATTTGTCCATATATACCAGTTTATTTCTGTGCTCTTCATTCAATCTCTTCAGACTACTTGTCTATTCTTATACCAATAAAACTTTCTAAAAATTTTCCTATGACTTTGTATTATATCTTAATATTTGATGGCCAAATCTCTCTGCTTTCCTCTTCTTAAGGTTAATTCAATTGCTTCCAGAATTCTATTCTCCATAAATATTTTAAATCAAATTAGTATTTTTTAATCCAATTGAAATTGAGATCAAGGTTAATTTAGGCAGATTTGACATGTTTATAATATCAAATTATATCATCCCAAGAGTATGGACTATCTCTTTTTATACACAACACCTATTATGCTTTCTATTTTAACATTCCCCATGGAAGTCTTGTATAAACTCAATTGTTAATTCCTAGGTATTTAACACTTTGTATTGCTCTTTTTCCATTGTAATTTCTAGTTTATTATTCCTGGTATAGAGCAATAGTATTGATTTACGAAAGCTGATCTTGCATACAGGACCCTGGTTAACTCTTTTAATAATTCTAATAGTTTGCCTGTTAATTCTTTGGGTTTTTTCTTTTAAGATAGATGGTCATCTCATCCGCAAATAATAAGTCTTCTCTCTCTCATTCCAATCCCCTTCCACTTCTTTTTTTTTTTAAGTGTTGTCCTTTACTCGTTAACTTTTTCATGTTCCAAAATATGTAATTTTTTGTAAATTTTTCCATGAAATATAATCATTTGTAAATTTTTCCATGAAATATAATCATTTCTGTAGCTTTCTGTACATAAAATTTATCAAATTAAGAATATACCCTTCTAATCCTTTATTCCCAAGATACATTTTTCATAAAGAGGTATTGAACCTTATCAAATGCTCTCTTGGGATTGATAAACATGGTCACTTGATTTTATTTCTCCTTTGATCTAATAGTAATGTTGACTTACTCTGACATATTTTAAAATATCAAATGTCAAGCGCTACTTGATCATGACGCATTATTTATAATACACCATAGGATCTGCTTAGCTGAAGTTTTCCTTTGTGTGGATCATAGTATCTATAGTCATATGAGAAACAGGCCTATAGTAATCTTTTCTTTATTGTGCTCATTGGGCTTTAGAGTTAAGATTATACTAGCCTCATTAAATGAGCTGGACAGCTTTTTCTCATTTTCAATTTTCTGGAGCAACTCTCAAGAATAGGAATTAGAGTTCTTTAAAAGTTGGGTGCAATTAACTTATAAAGCCATCCGATCCTGGGTTATGTGTTTGTAATAGTTACCTGATTAATTCCAATCCCTTACTGCATCTTGTGCCAATTTGAGCATTTTATATCTTTTAAGAAATGGACTCATTTCACCTAAGTTTACAAATTAGACATTTTTCTTTGGAGAAGTGACCCTTCTCCAGCTCTAGAGTCAGGCCATATATTTTAACCCTACCAATTAGGAAATCAGTTACCTTTGCCATAATGAATGGTCTAGGGATTAGCTGTATTACCTTAATTGGCCCAGACAGAAAACCCAGAATTTTTTTGTTAAGAATGATAAACAAAGCTCTTCATTGCTTGGCTTAGTAGCATAAGAATATGAGGTATGGAATCATAAAGGGAGACACTGGATTTTAGAGGCTCACTGTGTAGTTGGACCCAAATCTGAGCCAACAAAGCCAAGAAATAAGCCCTTGTGAGACTGAATCCTGGTCAGCCTAGTTTGGTGTGCCAAGAGTTCCTCAAGAAGATGTTTCTCAACTAGTTTCTGACTTTTGCAATCACACGATTCCTAAAAATTTGGTCTTAATACCTTGGCCTGTAAACTTGGATCCTCCTTGGTTCTTGATGGATTACTGATCTCCTGCCCCTGAAAATGTTGCCTGAGGGAAACTGTTGACTCCGTGGCCTTTGCCTTGATATCCTGAGCCCACAGTTTCTGCTTGCTCTCGGGTGTGCGGAATGGAGCTCTCTGAAGCAGTAGTCTTGATCTCACTTTCAGAACCTGGCTATCTTTTGACTCTGAACAACCAAGCTTTTTCTTTAGCTCTCCACCCAATCACCATAGCCCCACACTGCCCAGGTCACGGTGTCAGAGGTTTGCAGATAAAATAGAGATTTACCAATTTTCACACACATTTATCACTCAGTTTCCTTAGGTAGTCCCCAATTGTGACTTTACAGTTTCATAAACTTAATGAGAAAGAAGGAAAACATATATTTATATATAGTCATATCTATATCTATAGTGGTTATACATATTTATTTCTTCCTCTAGTAAGTTCTGGCACTCTCAATACTTCCATTGAGTTTCCAGAACATATGATATCATTTCAAAGACATATGACAGAGAAACAATGTTTAGATTTCTAAAAGTGACACAAACGGAATTTTAACTGTAACAAACTGTTGTACCAAGCTATGTTTAAAAACTTTACATTTAGAAACAATGACACATGCTGCCAAAGTCTGCTTGAAGTGTTCTTTCTCTGTGATGTGTATAAAGACTTTCTATGTTCTTAAATCAAAATTTACTCAGTAATAAAGGTATATCCAAGATTTTGATGATTTTGGGGGGAAGCAGGATTTGAAAATATGCACATGGTAGCTCATCTCTTACCAATCAAGCTTTCAAGAATAAAAGCAACATACAACAAACAAACAAACTAACTAACTAAAACCCTCAAATACTAATAGCACAGACAGTTCTTTGGAATATTACTTTAAAATCAAGCAAGATAAAACTTCCAGCAAAACTGTCCAATGTTTGGCCTTTATTCTGCCGTTGATGGAAATAGGATCAGTGTGGATACTGAATACTCATTTCAGGAACTACACCATTGGTTCCTCCTTCACTACAGACTGAAGTCTCTACCACATAATCAAAAAGTCTGAGGTCCTGCAAACAAAGCTCTGCGAGCCTGTGCAGTGGCAAAACCACAGCAGTAGCCCCAGACTTCGGAGATGGGGTATTTCAGAAACTACCTGAGAGGCTCAGGACTCATCATCAGGGACTACCCTTTGAGTTAGCTGTTCATGAATTTTGTGAAAAGGGCAGAGTGGCTAGCGACCAATTTCAATGCCTCTTTTAACTTGAATGCTCTCTGGTAGAACAGATTATTTGACTTTGAAGTCCCTTTGTCTTAGTCTATTCAGGCTGGGTGGTATAAAAACAATACAAATTTACTTCACACAATTCTAAGGGCCAGAAGTTCGAAATCAGGGTGCCAGCATGATCAGGGGGGTGATGGCTCTCTTCTAGGTCATAGACTTCTCACATTTTCCCCGCATGATGGAAAAGGCTAGGGATCTCTGTGAGGTCTCTTCTGTAAGAGCACTAATCCCACTCATGAGGGCTCCACCCTTATGACTTAAGCAAAGGCCCCACACCTCCCAATACCATCACATTGGGCATTAGGATTTCAGCATATGAGTTTTGGAGGGACACAAACATTCAGACCAATAGCATCTTTATCGCATATAAACCTCATGTTTTAAATTTTAGATTTGTCTAAGTAGTTAAAAGACTAAAAATAATTATAACTCAGAGTTTAAAACTATATAAAAATAATAATAATTATAAGACGGGCTAAATGAATCTACTGTACATGAGTCTTAATAAAGATCATCAGAGCTAACATGTCATATTGCTAGTAAACTGCAACAGCTCCATACCCTGAACGACTGAATAACTGACGTCTGTTGACTGTTTCACCATTCTTAGGTTCTAACACAGTACCTGGGCATCACACGAAACCCTAAGGATTCTGGGATGAAAGCTATTTCCTGCTTTCAAGAAGCTCACAGTCTAATGAAAGAGCTGGAGAACCAAGCAGTATGTATACAGTGATAAAGCTAAATGCAGGGATGGACGGTACCTGGCCCACCTGAAGGCTACATGGCAGAAGTGTCTTCTCAGCTGAGTTTTGAAGTATGAGGCGTCACTGGGCAAAGAGAGAGGAGCATGTGAAAATACACAGCACTCCTTGAGAATGACTAATAGCTGAATACGGCTGTAACAAATCATACTTCAGGAAAATGGCAGGAAAGGTAGACAGGGAAAAGGCCTTGATTTTTTTTTTTTAAGTCCTTAATTGTTACAAGAACTTTTTGTTTTATTATGGGTGCAAAAAAGTTTGATTGATTTTTTTCAATAGAAATGTGATCATAGATGAGGCATTCCACGGACTGGAGTAAAGGGAATGAGGGCGGGAGTGGCTGAGATCCAAACGGGAAGTACTGAGAACCATCCAAGGGCAGAGCAGTGAGGACACGTGAAGGGAAGCAGCTCTGATCGGGAGGGTGTAGTGTGTACAGGGACATTTTTCACATCTGAGTGCTGACCCACTAGATAGTTCATGTTGATAGTCTCCAAAACTGGGAATACCGGAGGAAGAGCGAAGTTAGGGGAGAAGATGAAGAACTGCTCTTGGGAGTACAAAATGCCAGGATGCAAGCTTTGCTTCCTGGGTGTGCCTCTCTTTCTGATTGCACTGCTCAGAAGCTAGTAATTTTCTGCCAAAATTATAGTTTCCTATGGGGTAAATAAAAATCTCTTCTTACCAAGAGAGGGGGATAAAAGCATGGAAAGGAGAAAGAGAAAAAAGAAGATACTTCAATGAGCAGAGTGAACATATGGAAGATGAAGAGGGAAGTGATATCCACAGAAAGTGGAAAGAGAATAATTAGCATCAGCGAGAGTGAACCAAACCTTTGCAGCTGTGCAGACCTGACTTCAAGGTGGTTACAGTGAGACCAGCAAACCACTACAGTAAAACTGCCAGAGAGCGCTGACAGTTCAGCAGGAGGTCATAGACCTCAGATACCTTTTGTTAACAAAAGCCTGTTCTCTCTCTGAGGGAGCCAAGGCAAGAAAGGGTCAGCAGGACTTACCGAACTCCTTTTTTCCACAGATGCGGACAGTTAGCAAATATATAACTGGAGAAGTTTAACTGCCATATCAGGACTTATATTTGCAAAGAGACAATTCCTCAATTGAGCTTTAGAGCACAGGAGGTCAATTCCATCAAGGTTGTGGGTGTAGTCTATACTTTATTTTTCGTTTTTGACCAATATTTAAAAACTGGGAGGTTTCACATCATTTCTGATTTCTTTTCAAAAATTAGAAATCTGGCCACATTGACATTCCAAGTTGGGACTGAGAGAAGCGTCCCTCTTCAGATAAAGAACTTGCTAATTTTGGAACCTCAATCTATCACTCTCAAGAAAAGAATCCTCCCGTCACACAATCATTTCCCATACTGTAACCATATTCATTTGATATTAGCACATTCACTTCCAGTAGAAAGAAATTTTTAAATACAAGAGCTCCTATACCTACAAACTCTCAACTTATAAACTTTCATATATGAGAATAAAGCTGCACTCCAGAGCAAAAGTATCTCAACATTTTACAGATGGTGTTCATTAATATTATGTGGTCTTTTGGTCTTCACCACCACAGGGTTCTCTAGTATAAGGAGACTGTTGTAACTGTGCTGGGTTTTCTGGGCTCCATGATTGTAGTTACCACACAATATTGCGATTAGGTACAAAGGCAATGAGTGTGGAAGATGCTAGTGAGATGATTCCATACTATCAGGAAGCAAACAGAAGAAGAGAAAAAAATGAAAAAAAAAAAAAAGAGTAGTTATTGGGACTATGCAAGGGCACATGGAATTCACCTGAAAGAGCATGTCAATCATCTGGTGTGTGAAAAGCACAGGGCCCTTATAACAAACCCTACTTGGTTTAAAAATAGCTATCTTTCTATTATTATGAAGGCAAGCTCAAGCATTAAACAGGTCACATTGCTAAAATGCGTTACGCATCTTCACACTTGAGGTAACTTTAAAAACTGGCCTAACACTAATTTAAAAATATAAACATTCCAGAAGCCATTACAGACTAGGAAGCAACTGCATTCCTAGCCCTCTGCATTTTGGCAGCAGTTTGAAGGTCGCACAATTTAGTGATACTCAGAATAAGCACAAAAGGGAGGGCTTCTATGAAAATGTACAACATTGTACTTTGATGCAAGAAATATGAGAGCTCACCAAGCACATAGGAAACATAAGGGCCGCAGCGGCACAGCGGCAGAAGTTGGTACTGTCTGCAGTCAGGCACCAACCTCATGTAGGTGAAAAGCTGCTACATCGTGGCAAATTCACTAAGTGAAAACTCTTAAACAGGCACTCATGCAGAAAAGTTTCGTACGTATATTTTCTTTACGACTAAGACACTGCATATTAGTCACTGGCAAAATATTTTGTTTATAAAAAATAACTTCAACTTTTTCAAATTCAGGTTTATGGTCAAAAGTTAAAATAATCTGGCCAATCAGACCCTTGATTAAACACATGGAAAGGCTGTAGAAATACAGACCTCCCCAATGTTATTCAATAAGAGACTATTGTGTCCAGTTAATGGGCAAGAACCATTGTTTACTTTTCATATGATGGCAGTTTTCAATAGCTCTCTAATTTTCTTTTTAATAGGCAGCATTCCATTCAGCCAACCAAAAATTCCCTCTTTCCTCATATTGGAGAAATTGTTCTGTGTTCTAGTTTGCAGAGTCTCTGAGTTGCCAATAAGAGACCACACAGAGCTCACTCCTGCCTGCAACAGTGGTGCATTACAACAGCTTCTGGATTTCAAATTCACTATAAAGTGCCACTTAGGTCTCACCATCTGGAATTTTCTCACCTTTAGCAAACACCAAACATGTTAGTTAACATGCATATTAGTGAATTATTTCTTGATTACTACCTTGTAGCTCCATTCTACCAGCCTTATGATGCAGTCATTCCACTTTGTTCTTCAGTCTTTCTAGATCCTTTGTAACACATATATCTACCCTAATAATAGGTAGCTTGTATTTATATTAGCTACATAGTAAAAGTTTATCCCAACAAAGCTTGTACAGAATTGGTGGTCCTAGGCATACCGTTGTTGGCTAGATTTCCTAATGTTTCACTTTTAATTAGCATTGTTTAACCCCTTATTTTAAGTAACAGGTATTGAAATATTTCTAACATGGAAAACATGCTTCCTTTCTTCCAAAGGATATTTTGTTAAACATAACTTAAATTTTGAACATTAGCTTGAAGTCATCATAATAAACATCAGTAATTACTGGAAGCAACACAATGGAGCATCAAAATCAAAAGTCCTGGGCTCGGGACTTCCCTGGTGGCACAGTGGTTAAAAATCCGCCTGCCAATGCAGGGGACACGGGCTTGATCCCTGGTCCAGGAAGATCTCACGTGCTGCGGAGCAACTAAGCCCGTGTGACACAACTACTGAGCCTGTGCTCTAGAGCCTGCGAGCCACAACTACTGAGCCCACGTGCCACAACTACTGAAGCCCGCCCGCCTAGAGCCCGTGCTCAGCGACAAGAGAAGCCACCGCAACAAGAAGCCCGCACACTGCAAAGAATAGCCCCCGCTCGTCGCAACTAGAGAAAGCCTGAGGGCAGCAACAAAAACCCAACACAACCATAAAAAAACAAACAAACAAATAAATAAATAAATTTTAAATAAAGTCCTGGGCTCATTGTTCAAATTCATCAGGTTACTTGGGATTGTCTGACCCCTGGCCTGTTTATGCACAAAATGGCAATAAGAACACATTTCTCTTATGGTTGTCAGGATGACTGAGTTAGATAATTAAGAGCACTCAAAAAACACAAGTCCACATCATTCCTCTAGAAGGCTGGAGCGCTCTCAGAATCTGCTGAGACAGATGAAACTTCTGCCTCTAGTCTCACAGCTCCAGACCACGGCACATTCAGAGTTCTCAGGCTTGATTTGATCGTTATTGTCTATTTGTCTGTGCTATAGGCTGATGCTATCATTATGTTAGCCAGTGGTCTATCAAGTAAAAAGGGGGTACAGGATACAACAAATAAAAGGAATCTTCCCGTATAAAACAGAAAAGAGTTCTCCTCTTTCCTCCTGTAAGCAGAGAAATGGGTTCCCCTAAGTAAAGAGCTTCCTGAAGAGAAATGGAGGAAGAAGAGGTGCTACAAACTGATTTACACCAACTGGGCCTATCACAACTGTCTAGTTCTTTTGATGTGTATCCTGGGATAATCAGCAAAACCTGTTTGCAATGAAAATAAGTCTTAGATGGAACTTGGCCGCCAGTTCAAATGAGCATTAGCAAACAGGCATAAACACCACCATGCTACCTGTTGCTGTAGACTCTTGAACTCCCCTCTTAACTTTTTAGGCACTCCAACCACCGCTCTGTGTGAAAGATTCACCATTCCCAGAGGATCAGCTAACCTTCTAGTCAAATAAGGAGGCAGAATGCTCCTGAGTGGACTCATTGGAATTCTCAGTTCAGAGGCTTTATTCTGCGGGTGTTAGCTGCTCCACTCGCAAGATTCTTACACACCCTTCATGCAAAGGATGGAGGTACCTATATAACTCCTAACGAACCACACTCATCTCACTATCGGAGAATTACTTCTAACATCCATTAATTAATTAATTAACTTTGTGGTTCATATTTATAGAGCAATATTTGAAGTGTTTTTAGTGACCACTTTAGATGGCAGACTCCCCCTAAGGTTCCTCTCGTATAACCAACCATGTCTACATGGAAAGCAAACTTGAGCACACACATATATTACTGACTGTACTGAAGTATTTCAGAAGTAAATTATGATTAGTAACAGGAAGAATGGAGCCATTTGATTATTGTTAAGTCAGTGTCCTGGTGGCAGAAGGATCATAGAATAAAAGGCAGAAGCTTCAAAGCCAGGAAGCTTCTGGAGCCTTGGGTGGTGCTCCAGAAGCTTCCACAGATGTTCAAGGTACTGATGATTTGGTTTGTACCTCATGGGAGAAACCATAGAAAAAACAATGGACTGGGAACCAAGTACCTAAAAGCCCGCTTTACCCTGTTATTCTTCCTGCTGAATAATACGTACAGAGTAGAGAACTGACTGCAACAGCTCTTGCTCTAGTTAGGATAAACTGTCTGTTGGATTTTGGCTCACACTGGACCCCAAAGCAATCCAGGCAACCTAAATTACCCCTCCCCTTCCTATAAATTGTTGATTTTAATCTGCTCTAATTGTATAAATTAGGATAGCCTGTATTGTTTCTTTCTAGGTAGGTAATAGATTGATTGATTTTGTTTCACAATGATACTTCAATCATTTTACAGAATAGAATCACCCAGGAAGACTTTCAAGATTAGACCTGTCTTATGCCACAGACATGAATTACTGTGGTGGGACCCAAGCATGTGTATTTTGGGGGTTAAAAAAGTAGTCGCTATTTGGTTCGGATGTACACCCTTGATAAAGAACCACTAAAGAGGTGCCAGTTTGTAGTAATGATGAACTAGGTTTTCAAACCAATCTCCCTCCGCTGGCAAAAAAAATGCTAGGTAGTTTTATCATTTAATAAATCACTTCAAAAGCATCAAAGAGCTAACAAGATAATAAGGAATTATCAGATCAATACCGAAAGGAAAACAAGAACCCAGAAAGATAAGCTAGCATGGGACAACACCTTTCTTTGAGTGCAAATTTCACAGTTCCTACAGATCTGAATTTTCTCTTAACGGGCTCACTAGTAGGTGTTTGAAATCAAAATCCCAAGTTGACACAGGGTGGGGAATCTAATAGGAGATCACTCTGGCAGAAGCAGATAAAGATTCCTTTCGGAATCCCAACTTAAATTCAGGGCACAGGTGAAAGAGAATGGATTTGCAGCCCTGATTGGCATTATGAGGGTCAGCCAAAGAAACTCAAGCCCTGAACTTAGTTGGTGCTAGACTCAAAGTGCCTCCAGGTGCCTGGTAGAAGCAAATACAGATTCCCTCTGGGAGAAGGTATATTCATTCCGGTACACAAGTAAATGTGACTATATTCAAGTAAAATACTTCTGTTCATCAAAAGACATCATAAAGAAAGAGAAAAGACAAGCCACCTAATGGGAGAAAAAACTGTAATACATGTAACAGACAAAGGACTAATGTCTAGAATATAGATAGTCCTATATAAGATTTATATACATACTTCACAAAAGGGGAAATCCAAATGGTGAATAAATACATGAAAAGGTGCTCAACCTCATTAATAATCAGGGAAATGCAAAATAAAGCCACAATTAAAGACACTACACACCCTCCTGATTGCTTGGTTCTGAAGCCGGAGAATGGGACATGTTTTGGAGAATTGAGAGACAGTAACTCTCATACCCTTCTGATAGGAATATAAATGGCGGGGGGGGGAAAGCACTTTGGAAAGCATTTGGCTTTTTCTAGTAAAACTGAAGAAACACACATGCTACAGAAATTCCACTCCAAGGTATACATCCTACAGAAACTCATGCACAGGGAACATCAAGAGTCACACACAATAATGTTCTTAGCAGCACTGTTCTTAATAGCCCAAACTGGAAACAACCCAAAAGTCCACCAACAGTAGAATGGATAAATAAAATGTGGTATACACAATAGAGTATTATACAGCAATGAGAATAAGTAAACTGCAATTATACACAATAACATACATCATTACAGTAAATGAAAAACAGCAAGCCACTAAAATTCCTATAGTATGATTACACTTACATACAAGTCAAAAACAGGTAAGATCAGATAATACTCTTTAG
Source organism: Phocoena phocoena (assembly GCF_963924675.1). NCBI lineage: Eukaryota > Metazoa > Chordata > Mammalia > Artiodactyla > Phocoenidae > Phocoena > Phocoena phocoena. Next base: position 68,248,859 of record NC_089220.1, on the reverse strand, counting down.
ATATGCACACATCGTGGTAAAATTTTTTTTTTTTTGTGGTACACGGGCCTCTCACTGTTGTGGCCTCTCCCGTTGCGGAGCACAGGCTCCAGACGCGCAGGCTCAGTGGCCATGGCTCACGGGCCCAGCCGCTCCGCGGCATGTGGGACCCTCCCGGACCGGGGCACGAACCAGTGTCCCCTGCATCGGCAGGCGGACTCTCAACCACTGCGCCACCAGGGAAGCCCCTATAGTAAAATTCTAAAGAAAAAGGAAAAGAATGGGGGAGTTGGAGAGGTTATAAGCGGGGTGGGACACACAGGAGAGCAGGCAATGTTCTTTCCTTTGAGCTGGTGACGACTGCATGGATTTGTGTTTATGGTAATTATTTAAACCATAATTTCAGCTTCAGGGACTCTCCTGGTCACATGTTATGTTTCATAATAACAATATTTAAAAAGAAGAGGAACAAGGAGTAATAGGAAGAGGGAAGAAGAGAAGGAAGAAGGGGCTTCCCTGGTGGCACAGTGGTTGAGAGTCCGCCTGCCGATGCAGGGGACGCGGGTTCGTGTCTCGGTCCGGGAAGATCCCACATGCCGCGGAGCGGCTGGGCCCGTGAGCCATGGCCACTGAGCCTGCGCGTCCGGAGGCTGTGCTCCGCAACGGGAGAGGCCACAACAGTGAGAGGCCCGCGTACTGCAAAAAAATAAATTAATTAAATTAAATTAAATTAACTAATCAATCCCTGTCTTGAGGGAGAAATTCTACTTAAGGTTAGGAATCTGTTCCTTCTCCCAAATGAAACCATGTTTTATTTAAAACGCACTCTCCGAAAAGGAATGGTTTGTATTTCATGTCATGTTTAAGTTTTTAAAAGTTACTTGTACTTAATCTTATATTATTCCTAATAACAGTGCCCAACCCTTACCCCTAAATCCTGATTTTCATGTCATCAGACTCTCCTGAATCTTTTCTGTCCCTGAAACAGAAAACTTGCCCAAATTTCCTGTTTCTCTTGAGCAACCTATTCAGTTTCTTCAGCTCCGAGAAAGCAGTCTCCCCAAACCCAGGCAATAATGCTACCTAATTCATCTCTGTTGAATGCTTATCCAGCTTGAAAACCTTCAGCAGTAGTGAACCCAAACTCCAATGGGACAGATCCATAATCTGAGTAGTAGTAAGGATGTTCTAATTATTTCTTGTAGGCCGTACCAGCTGGCCTTTGTACATTTTTTTTTTTTTTTTTTTTGGTACGTGGGCCTCTCACTGTTGTGGCCTCTCCCGTTGAGGAGCACAGGCTCCGGACGCGCAGGCTCAGCGGCCATGGTTCACGGGCCCAGCCGCTTCACGGCATGTGGGATCTTCCCGGACCGGGGCACGAACCCGTGTCCCCTGCATCGGCAGGCGGACTCTCAACTACTGCGTCACCAGGGAAGCCCCCTTGTACATTTTTGAGCCATGTAAAATATCTCCAATCTCTCAACCTCATGTAGGTCTTGTAGGTATATATAGATAGATAGATATAGATATATAGATAATATAGATATATAGATATATATAGAGAGAGAGGATTCTATTTTCTTATTTCCAGGTTAAACATATTCTATTTCTTCAGCTGTTTTTCAAAGAGTATGGTTTCAAGATCCATTACTGGACTGAACTCAATTTTGTCAATGTTCTTTCCAAAATAAAGTGCTCAAACTCAACATGGTACTTTGTGCTTACACCACGTTACTATTAACGCAGCCTGGAATAAACCCTGTTTTTGTTTGCACTATTACACTGTTACGTGAAAATCAGCAAACCTTCAGAATCTCACTCTCTCCTCTCTCTCTCTCTCTCTCTCTCTCTCTGTCACACACACACACACACACACACAATCATATTTTGTATAAGTGATCAATTTCAATAAAGTTATGTTTACTTTTATACTTATATATAATAAATATCACCCTATTAATTATAAACCAACTTTTGAGTCGCTTGAAATATTTATCTTTTATTCTTTTAACCAAGAGGTAAATTAGTTAGCATTCGATGAGTACTTACTGTCTGTAACAAAGAAAATTGTTATTTTAAAGATAAGGAAATAGAGGTACAAAACCTCAAAAGTAACTTGCCTTGGAATCAGTGTTCATGCCTCATCTGACTCCTAAGTCTGTGCTCTACCTCCCTGCCCTTTACTACTCATCCCACGACTTTAGATAAACACAGAATTGACAAGTAGGCCTTCTAGTCTTTACCCAAGTCACTGATAACCTCTGAACGGGGCAAAACCAAGGAAGGAACCTTGCAACACACTAGAAACCTCCCATACGAAGACACACTGACCCATTCAACAACAGTCCTTGATGGATTAACGTCACAACTAAGAACTAAGTTAACCATTTCCAGGAAGTCCACATTTTTCCATCTACTTCCTATGACTATCAAAAGAAATTTTGTAAAAACTATCCAGACTCACCACATACACAAAATTCCCTGTACCCCCAATCAAATAACTGTCTGAAAAGAGATATCAAGTGTTGAAAGATAAAGATATTTAAGTAAAAATCCATTGAAACAGGGCAATGTCAAGCAAGAGGTGGTTAGGAGATCTCCACTGACAGGAGCTAGGGGCAAGATTATTATAAGGAAGACCCAGAACAAACTTACTCGATTGACTATAAGCTGTTGCCTTATTTGGGAAAGCCTTGTTGGCTGTTTTTGATTGGTTGTCCTTAGGTTTTGATTTCTTAACCTTGAGGTATTTCAGGCTTAGGTTTGGGTTTGCTTACATAGGCTACTAAGGCACTAGAACTGCCTCAGTCTAATGGACCCCTTGTCTAATTAATTTAACACAAGTTGGTATGGCATGATTTCCTCTTAGATTCTGGAAGCTGTACCATTTCCTATTAATCACTGCTACTTTTCTAAGTGCTCACAGTTTCATAACCTGTTTTGAAATTTTCCTATAATTTGAGATTAAAATAACTAATTGGTAATTTATCAATATAAATTTTTCTATTACCCCTTCTGGAAAATTATCTTTAATCTCTTAGGACTCTTCAATTCCTTGAATCTGTAAAGATGACTTAGTGATTTTCCAAGATCCCTAAGCGGTAAATCTGGACTCAAGACAAAACTCCTTCATTATCTAAGGGTTCACGCACTGTTTCCACATCTTTTAAGGCATCAAATTCCTGTTAGCTAGCTTTGTTCTACCTCTAGAATTTGAAGATCTTTCTCCTTGATTTAAAAAAAAAAATCCAAGTAAAACAATTATTATGTACCTCTGCTTTCTTGTTATCATCTAGGAACACCATACAACAGTCTTCAAACAGTCTACCTCTTCCATGATCTCATTATGAAACTAGTTTCAAATGCCTTCTCTTTTGGCAGGATGTTGTATATTTTAGGTTATGCTGTATATTTTAGATTATGCTATGCCTCAAACTTCTGAAACCAGTTTTAAAAGATACTCTCCCTCTGTTATAACCATCCTTGGTTACATACATCTCAGGGCCAACATGATATGCACTGTCCTGAATCTGGGAGACCAAGTCACTTGTAATCCCTGACCTGTACATTTCCTTCTGCCTCCCCACACCCCAAAATGCTGAACCTGGGCCCAATGTTAGCCGATAAGAAGGAAACTAAAAGCATTACAGTAACTTGTACAAATACCAGGAAATAACAGAAGCATCAACAGATAAGAGTCTTGGGGGGGCGGGGAAGACAGAAATGCAGGTCATAGGAGCTCCACACATCACCAGAGGGAGAAAACCAAAGCATCACAGGTCTATCATGCAGGGACACACCCAGAGAGAGACTCTATATTGCACTCTTTTCTCTCCTATTTTTTTAATATGGAATATCTAAGTTCTGAAAGAATTTATGTAAAAGTTTCTTGAGGAGGAGTCCATGCCAATATTTTCCTTTATGTGGAAAAAAGCAGCAGTTTGCTATCTCAACCCCCAACCCACTGGTATATTAAGGAAACTAACAAAGAAACAATATACTATATACACATATATACATATAAATGTATAGGAACATAGTGATATAGACTGTTATACAAGGAAATTTATCTATATGAATATAAACAAAAATTCATATTAATAATTATTAAATACTATGTGTATTATAGAAAATAACTCTCAATAAATGATATATATTATGTATCATGTTACATATTATAAATCATATTTCATACATTATAGCTTACATATTATATATTTCATATTAATTTATGTGTTTGAGTATACATTTTTCTTCTATTTATCATCTGAAATGTTCCTGACACCTACTTAATACCAATCCTGTCTCTACTGACATTTCACAATTGCCCACAGGTTGCAAAGCTCTGCCTAAGATAGAATGTTATGTGATTATGCACATTTGATCAACAAACAAATTAAAGTACTCTTCCATGCCTTCAAAGATTGCAGGATTTAGTTTCTCAGAAATCTTAGCTTCTTTCCCCTTTTCTGCAAATACAGTGCCCATTTCTCTTTGTTAGCCCTTGCATGTTCACCTCCACAGTTCTCAGCTCTCTACATTTCCTTAGGAAGTACAACTGATAACAAGAATTTTCTTCATAAGATTTTATTCTAGAGAAATCTTAATGACTGCATTCTTTATCTTCACTTGATAGTGTCTCCCTGTTTGGGCTCATTTTTTTGTTTTAACATATTCAATTTTTTTTGGTGCTCAGTGCCTTAAGATTTCTTAAATGTTAAAATGTACTTTATAAAATCTTAAGTTTTTTTAGGACTGCTTAAAATAGTTTTACAATAAGGGTTGGAAAACCAATGAAGATACTTTTTGCTAAATCCTTCTGCCAATGCTTTCAGATAATCCTTTCAGAAATAATTAGCTTTAAAAAAGAGAGAACTCTTTGAGTTGTAAAGACAACCCAAGAGAGTTATATAGGTATATACAATGCGTTTCTAGGTGACACATAAATCACCATCAGATCTATTTTTCTGATGATCAGTTGCACTCATCACAGCCACTTGTGCTGTTTGTTACTTCCTTTTAAAAATATAAATATAGGGCTTCCCTGGTGGCGCAGTGCTTGAGAGTGCACCTGCTGATGCAGGGGACACGAGTTCGTGCCCCGGTCCGGGAAGATCCCACATGCTGTGGAGCAGCTGGGCCCGCGAGCCATAGCCGCTAAGCCTGCGCGTCCAGAGCCTGTGCTCCGCAGCGGGAGAGGCCACAACAGTGAGAGGCCTGCGTACAGCAAAAAAAAAAAAAAAAAAGATATATATATATATATATATATATATATATATATATATATATATACTGTTATATAATTCAATCACATTTTATGTTATTTCTATAGAGAGAAACATAACGACTTACTCAAAGTTTTCATTAGTTTTGACCATTGCTTGTTAAAATTGATTTTTCCTATTTTGAGAGAACTAAATTGATAAGGGACCACAAGCTAGACATGAGACTATGAGATGGACCCACATAACCAGGAAACTATTCCAAAATGACTAATTCAGGACTATGCGTTTTATGAAAACCAACCATTATGACCAGTTAGCCACTGTGGCCCCAACCCCCAGGACCTCACACTTCAAGCCAGAAAGACACAAACTAATACACATTCATAAGAAACAGTAGAGCACTGAAGTGTTAAGTTTTATGTACCATAAATATTAGATCGGGGAAAGGAAGGATCAGTTGGCTGGAGTATATGGAAAACGCTTCCTAGAAAAGGTGAAATATGAACAGTCCTAAAAAATGCTATGTGAATAAGCTCATGGGAGAAGCAGTCACAAAACCAAAAACCTTCTCTATTTGCATTGGAAGTAGGATTGAGCGTGAAAACGACAAAGGAAGGGTAGTTAGTTTGGCACGTGCTGGAGAGAATGGGCTGTGTACGACCAGAGAGGATGGACATTGTGGAAGGGCAGCTGGAATAAGGTCACGATGAGCCTAAAGTGTTTGGCTAGAGTTGGAATTTTTTTTAAGTTCACTGTTTATGTTGTATATTCAGGGATTTGAGTTTACAGGAACACTTCTATAACATAATCATAGAACACACTCTTACTAAATAACTTGACAGAGGAAAAAAGAGCAGTCAGCATATTCTCTCTGAAAAGCATTGAAACGGAGACAATTGTATCATTTGTGAATATTCTTGGAAAATGCACTGAGGTATCTCATATATATGAAATATATCTACTATGCATTCTTTATGCCCTTATATTCCTTGAATACCTAAAAACATTTGCTTTTTTAAGACATTGTATCGTGATGCTCAGTTCCACTGAAGACCGAAAAACTACTCGCTTTGAGAAGGTTCTGGACAATGGAGAAGAGAAGTTATCAAAGAAACGCTAAAGTACCAGTGAACATTTCTGACCACTATTGATGCTTCTCTGTGTCTTAGTGAAGCATTCTGCTCTCAAGAGCACTTGCACTAATAAGTTCTGATCTGATTCACAAATGAATTCTGGGTCATTTGCTTTATCTTAAAGACTATTTTACTTTTGTGATTTCTCCTGAGTTTTGAGTGTTACTAACAACAACAGAAAAGTCCTGAGGCAAAATATAAAATTTGATTTTATATTAGGTAAATTATACAGTTTCGGGGAATTATAACTATGAATCTTTCCTTTGAAAAATTTTAATATTTAAATTATCTTCTGCTGTATTTGGTTTGGGAACTCTTCACTGTTTATTTAATAGTAAGGATGAAAACTGGTTAGAAGCATCATCTAAGTATGTTGCATCTAGAAATACATATCATAAAAGTCATATTTGCTAATGATGTATGCTTGGCTGAGAGAGCATCTTATGACAAAAAGAAAGATGGGGCTTCCCTGGTGGCACAGTGATTGAGAGTCCGCCTGCCGATGCAGGGGACACGGGTTCGTGCCCCTGTCCGAGAAGGTCCCACATGCCGCGGAGCGGCTGGGCCCGTGAGCCATGGCCGCTGAGCCTGCGCGTCCAGAGCCTGTGCTCCGCAACGGGAGAGACCACAACAGTGAGAGGCCCGCGTACCGCAAAAAAAAAAAAAGAAAGAAAGATGTATATTGTGGATACAGTCTAATTATTATTTACTTTGCCAGCTGTAATGTAACAGAAGATTTGTAATTTATTCAACAACACGCTGATCACATGCCATAAATACCACTAGGTTTTTACTTCTGCTTTTTGAACAAAAAAGCTGATGCCTCTCAGTGATGAAGATATTCATCAACTGACTGAGTTTAACAGTCCCTGGAACTAGCCAGTCCCAGGGGATTTTTCTGATTTAACCTATTTATAACATCCCAATTTCCCAATCTCTATTCTTGTTTTCAATGTCATAGCTCATATTTCTGTTCAGTTGTTTCACTTGTTTAAAACTAAAATTACCCCCAGACTAAACATCTTTATACAGAACTTGGAATCACTGTATCACAGGGTCTTTATTGCAATTCTATAAAAGTTATGTTATGATGATATCTTATTCATTCACTCACTCAACAAATAGTATTAAACTTTAAGTATGTACAAGGTGCTGTAAACAAGACATATCTAGTTCCACATTCTAGAGGGGATAAAGATATTAATCAACTAATTATGTAATCCATTATATGACTGCAGTGGTCACAAGTGTTAAACAGCTGTACAGGATGCTATGAGACCATATAAAATAAAGTTCTGACTTACTTTGAGGAAGAGGGATGGGAGAAAAGGCTTTCAGGGAAGTCTTCTCTGAGGGTTACTGTGAAAATTAAATGCGTGCAAAGCATATGGCCTGGGGCCCAGAACATAGCAGCCACTCAGTGAAGTGATGGTGATAATGATGATGATATGACACAATTAAAATCATTCAGCTCAATATCTTCCTAGTCCTCCAGACCAGGCATGTTTAGAATATATTATGAATAGAACCAGATGTGCTAAGAACAACTGTATGTTGTCTATTGCTTCAGGAATAATGACAAAGGGCCTTAGAGCTTGTAGCTGTCCATTTCATTATCTTTACCATTACTTTATCGTAGATTCTGCTCATCAGAGCCTTAACAGTGTGTGCCTCCCTAGATTCTAGCTCTCCTCTTCTAAAATGTTATTTGAGATCCAAATGGGAGTTGCCATGCTACTCAGGAAAGAGAAGAGCTAGGGCTGAGGTCAGGCAGCTCCAATCATATTAGGCCCCTCATTCCTCCAGTTTGCATGAAGCCATTGAGAAACTTAGCATCCTTGACCTGTTCAGTTCTGCCCTTCTGTATCTCTCCACATTCCTCAGTCACGTAGCTCCTCTTCAAACTGGGCCATTTCAGTGAGATCAGCCTCAGCCCCAGAACCTGCCAGTATAAGCATTCACATGTGTGGACAACCAGATGACTAAAACAGGGTGACAGTGGCTTCAATGAACACACACACAGAAATAAATAAAAGCCAGTGTATACAACAATCCTTAAGTATACACAGCAATCTTCTCACTGGAAGGGAAACTAGTGTTTAACCATTTTCTTCCTTGTAGTAGGAGTGAAACTGGTTTTCCCCCACCTCATCATTTTATCATTTCAGTTTAATGCCATGCATTGTGAGATTGCCATTTCCTAGGCAACATAGTAGGTGCTTTCATATACCTTTTTAAATTTTTTAACAGCTTAACTAAGGCGTAATTGACATAATAAACTATACTTATTGAAAGTGCACCATTTGATAAGTTTTGACATGTGAATACATCACTGAAATCACCACCAAAATCAAGATAACAAATATATGCTTTATCCCAAAGGAACTGATACAGACTGTTTGCGTCACCCTCCAGTTCATACATTGAAGCCCTAATCCCCAATGTGATGGTATGAGATAAGAACTATGGGACATAATTAGGCTATAAGGATGAAGTCCTCATGAATGGGGTTAGTGACGTTATAAGAAGAGACACAAAAGAGATGATCTCACCCCACCATGTGAGGACACAGCAAGAAAGTACGGTGTGCAAGCCACAACCTGACCATGCTGGCACCATAATCTCAAACTTCCCAGCCTCCCGAACTGTGAGAAATAAATTTCTATTGTTTAAGCCACTCAATCTATCATATCGTGCTACAGAAGCCCAGACAGACTAAGATAGGAACATATGCATCACGTCTCATGCTTCTTTGCAATCCCTCCCTTGGTTCCTCCCTACCCTCTGATTCCAGGCAACCACTGATCTACAATTTGGCACTACAGATTAGACTGCATGCTTTCTGAGATTTTCTATAGATAGAATCATTTGTTACGTACTTTTTTATGTGTGGGGCGTCTTTCACTTAGTATAATTATTTTGAGGTTCATACATATTGAACCATATATCAATAGTCCATTCCTTTTCATTGTCAAGTATGATTTCATTGTGTGGATATACCATAGTTTGCGTATACATTCACCTACTGAAATGGACATCTGGGTTATTTTCAGTCTAAGGCTATTGCAAACAAAGTTATTATAGGTATTTGTATATAATTCTTGGTATGGACATACCATACCAAGGTATAGATGATTTCTCTTGGGTGAGTACCCAGGAATGGAATAGCTGGAATATATGACTTTTTAAGGAACTGCCCAACTGTTTTCCAAAGTGACTGTACCATTTTATATTCCCCACCAGCAGTGTATGAGTGCCACTTCCTTTATATCCTTACTGACACTGAGTATGGTAAATCATTTTACTTTTAGCCATTCTATAGTTATACCTTGTTTAATTCTCATTCTATGAAAAAGATATATAATCTCCATGTCATAGATCAGAACAATGAAGCTCTGCTCATGTTTTCCTCCCAATGAGATAAATTACAAAAGGTCCCTTCAGAGTTCACAAAATTGTGTTCTAATATAAAAATTTTAAACTTAAAAAATGTCAAAATTCTTATGCCACTTGATATTATAATTGAACTTTCATAATGCAGATTTACATCACAGTAAAATTAGCAGGCAAATGAGTTTTAATCCCAAACACAGACTAGAATATGAAATATTATAAAAAATGAAATATCTTCTACAGAGTCAGAAGGTCCAAATTTTGTACTGTAATCTTACAGAGTGGGGCGGGATGAGATACCTTCTTAGTACAGTTATCAAATATTAGTAATATTTCAAATGTTTCACATATCAATTTATCTCTGTTATTTGATAAATAACATTTATCAAATGTTATTATGAGTGATTTCCTTGTAGAAAAAAATTTTATTCAATATTTAAAGTTTCCAAGGCCAATACTTGGCACAATTGGAGCTTGTGAAACTGCAACCAGGAGGCTGAAATTTGATAAACGTGATAACTAAGTCAAAAAAAAAATGGGAGGAAATAATTTGCCATCTCAGTAACTGCAGCAGTCAGGAAAATTGCTAAAATGTCATAAGTGCCAGAACATGACATTGTTGAAGAACTCAGGCAAAAAGAAAAAGGTTATTATCTGTATGGAAATTGCTACCAACTCCCAAATACCAGGACACAGCAATACCTGCAAACAAAGCAATGCCATGATGGAAAATAGACAGGAAAAATTATTCGAATTCACTTAGCAAGGTTTTAGTAAAATAGCCAATGTTAAAGTGCTGCCAATTTGAAGACATTGCTTTAAAAAGCCAAACATTCCTCTAACATTCACTGGATCAAAAGTGACCTAATCACAAAATAAAATATATTCAAAAATAAAAGAGAATATAATGGCAATATAGAGACAGCTATGAATCAGATTCTTTTTTAACTTCACAGTAGCCTCACAAAAAAATGACAATCTGCAGATTATTAGCGCTGCCAAAACTGGATAAAGCTCTTGTGGTTAAAGTAAAAGCAAAATATGCATAAATATACAAGCGTAACAAAAGATTATTTTTTGCTTGTAGGAGCACTGTAATTTTATTTAAATGGTAGGTGTTTCTGCAGAAGAGAAAATGGAATTGCACTTAAAAAATATCAAATTCTACACCTCATGTACAGTAGTCATCTTTAAAATGCCGGCAAGGAAAAAATATCCACAGGAAAAATAAAAGAAGCAGACCATTTTAAAATCGTCCAAACTACAATAACCAAAGAAAACACTTCGTCTGTTCACTTTATTTCCCTGTTTCAGGGAGACTTGAGATAGGCTCTCCTTAAAGAAAACAAAAGCCACTACCAAGAATTGATTTGTTCTAAGATACTTGCGTACTTAAATCCCCCATTCTGTAAAGAATATCATAGCTACCTGTTCAATGTGTGTTCTCTGGGAAGGTGGGAGGGTAAAAACACTATTTTGTTTGAACAATTAAGTTTCTTACACTTAAATTGGTACCATGTTTACAATAATCATGTCCATGAACAGTGGGTATTTCTGATAAAAATAGGAAGAAAGAAGTACAAGTTTGGTCTTTTGGGTTGTTTTTGGTTGGGGGCCAGGGGGTTTCATTTGTTGTCAGTTTCTCAAGCTTCGAAAAATGGACCTGGTCTCCAGCACTCTTCTGTGTAACTCTACTGAAGTGGTGGGTTTTAGGTCATCCACAGTTGCTGTCTAACCACAGAAAAGGAGATGTAGAATTTAATTAGGTCTTTTTCTTAAACACATAATATTATTTTTATTCCATGTACAGGTGTATTTTGCATTAATGGGAATGCTAAAGAGAGAGACAGGAAATAAGCAAGCTAGAGGAGTACCTTCTCTCAACACAGCAATTCATGGGCCATGCTGTGAATTTACTAACATCAGATTTTTACTGTGGCCATTTTAAGTCAAGCTTACTAGCATTTTGCAAATTTCTGCTGTGCAAAGGTGATTAAGCTCGTTTTGTTGCCACAAAATGCAGACATATTAACAGATATTTTAGCTTCAAATCTAACTTGTAATTTAAGGTTAACATGCTGATTTTTAAAAAGGTGGCTCAGAATTTCAAAAAATTATTTCAGATTATTTTCAAGTTTTAATTTTATTCATACAAAACAAGGGCCATGATTTATATTATATATTACAATATATGGTAGAGTATATTTTAGTATATAAAATTATCATATTTCTTTTTAATGTATGAATATGCAACAACTATTATAACCAGAAGCTTAAATTAATGAAGTAAACAAAGCTAAATTACATTAGATAACATCTACAAATTATTAGGGTTGGGTTTTTTTTTCCTTAGCCTTTTCCTTTCACTACCCTTCCACATACAGACCCTTAGAAGTTTATAATCATTGTGTAGATAAAATGCTGCATACTGATATATTTATTTCATATATGGCTGTTCATCAATTTATACTACATCTTTATAATAAATATAAAAGATTGATACACACTGCTATATTTAAAATAGATAACCAACAAAAACCTATTGCATAGCACAGGGAACTCTGCTCAGTATTCTATAATAACCTAAACGAGAAATGGACTTGAAAAAGAACAGAATCATGTATATGTATAACTGAATCACATTGTTGTACAACTGAAACTAACACAACATTGTTAATCAACTATACTCCAATATAAAAAAATTTTTTTTTTAATTTACTGAAATAAAACCACTTTAAATATAAAAAAATTTAGATACTTCCCTCCTCCCCCCTCTCTCTCTCTGCCACTGTATTTAATTTGGGGGTTATTTTCTTGAGTAAAAGTCTTAGAATTAGAAGCTAAATGGTAGAGTCAAAGGTATGATCACAGTTGTAACCCTCCCGATATACTGATAAATTCTTCCAATTTAAAATACTAGCAGCAATATGTGAGTTCACATATATCCCTACAAATTCACCTAAAGTGGATTTATAATTTTTAGTTATTTAATAATTTAATAGACAGTAGTACACACCCCACACTTATTTTAATTTACATTTCTGTAATATGACTAAGATACTTTTCAACTTTGATATTTGTGTTTTCATTTATATGAAAATTTATTTTCATTCTTTGAACATCTATCTTTCCTTTGAATCTCACAATTTATATTAATTCTCCAAAATGACATCAATATCAATTTCTTAGTTATCAACTCTATCAATACTTCATCATACTATTAAATTTATTGAAATATTAAATATAGAGCCAGAAAATTTCACCCCCAAACCATTTTGCTTTTGTCAATTTTTGTATTTCTTCTATTTTTATATTTTTAAATATAACACATATTTACATACATATATGTAATTATTTTAATCTGTTTTGTACATTACATATGTCTTCCTGTTTTTGAATCACATGAGGTATTAGGGAAAATTTATCTACTTCTATATTCTTACCTCAGTTTTACAACATTGTGCATTAAATAACTCACGTTCTCACTATCTTCTCACCTAATTTTCATCTAACAAATTCCAACAAACATTTCTGAAATCTTCAGTTTAACTTTGTCTTTCCTTTAGCAGAATTAGTACTTGTGTGACTTAGATAATGAGTAAACATTTTGGTGACTAAGGTTGAAATGAAGTAATATGGAATTGCTTTCAAATCAGAGTTATTTTCTAGTGAGAAATTATTGCAAAATTGACCAAGAAGTTAAGAATGATAATATAATAACTTGGAATATTCCCAAACTCTAGGTGTTAAAATAATCATTTAAAACATGTGACACAAAATGTTCCAGGATGCTCATCATTATTACTTTGGACATTTTTAAGCCTGAAAATACAAGATGTATGCTGTGGACTGCATATCTCAACTTGGTTGAAACAGTGAGTTAATTTTTTACTGGTAGGTAAGCAAAAAGTACAATGTTTACAAAGGGAGGCAAGCAAAACAAATAATTTACTAAGATCATTTTAAATGTGTTAGTTGGCCATATTAGTATATATGTTTCTTCCTTAATTATAAATGCTATATTATTCTTTTATTTATTGATATATAAATAACGGTGCTATGCATATTTGTAACACTCTCCTAAACAAGCAAATGATTCTCTGGCTAAATGATATCTCTCAATAGGATTACATGGTATATTATGTTGGTATGAATTAGTTTGTTAGGTAAATAAATTTAAACATGAAATAGCAATCAACAAGTATGCATAAAAATCATTTAAACGTGTATGATGTTGTCCTAAATTGAGTGATTCTAGTTTGTCTATCTGAAGTTAAATTTCCCAACTCCTGAATACGGAAATTAGAATGAATGTTTAATTATAATGATATCAATGTTTTAAATTTTTGTTCTTTATTTATCATCTTATAGATGGCTTTTTCTTTTGGTGGAAGATGCAAAACTGGTCTATTTAAATTTTAGGGTGTAGAACCAGAGATTCCTATCATTTCTGAAATAGAAAAACTGAATGTTTGGGAAAGACTTCTGGGTTAATGACATGAATTTGGCAGTCATCAGCCTATAAATGATATTTAATGTCATGAGACTGAATGAAGTACCCAACAAGAAGTGCAAATAAAGAGAAGAGGACTAAGTACTGAGCCTTCAGGCACTCCAATGTGAAGATGTACGGCAAAAGAAGGGGAAAGAAAAAGTGAGTCACGGGCATCTGGGAAAGTGCACTGTCTCTGCTGATCTGGGATAGATCAAGTAAGATGACCAAAACACTGACCAATTCAAGTGACTGTGAGGTCACTATTGAACCTGATCAGATTTCTGGTGGAGTGGTGGGGACATAAATCTGATTGAAGTACATTTAAAAGACAATTAAAGGAGAAGTAGGGACAAAAAGTATAGACTTGTGAGTTTCATTGCCAAGGGAAACAAAGAATGGCTAGTGGGGCAAGAAAGATGAAAAGGCAAGAGGGTTTTGTTTGTTTTTAAGACAATTGAAAATTTACAACAATTATAAAGTCCCCAGACAACATAGTTTCTTAATCCAATTTAAAGCTCTAAATGAGGAAGGGCATTAAGAAATGATGACCTGGGCTAACTGTAGGAAAATATTTTTGTCTAGAAAACTTTCAACCCTCAATTAGGCCAGCCCTATTCTCAAAGTAGTTAAAATTTACCAGGATTCTAACTACATATCAAAAGCAACAGTCAAGTGCTCTTTTCCCTTTCATAAATGATACTGGGGTAATGGGAAATCTGCTGAGGGACACTATTCCCAGAACAGGTAAAAAAGCAAAGCAGTATTAGGTGGTCTTTTAGGGAGAATATTAGCATGCCTTGTAAACAAACTATATGTAAGTGATAAATTAAAATCTCTTTGGTGTTGATTGATTGGTCAAATAATAAGCTTAATTCAATAAAATAGACCTGGAAGGATGATGTTATTCACACCAGTTCAATTTGATGTTTAAAATGTGTTCTCGAAGGAATGGTTTAAATGTCTGTCTGAAGTATCAGAATTGTACTGTTAGAATATATAAAATATGTAACTATGATCTGATGCTGCTCTAGCCACACCCTTACATCAACTTGTCACCAAGTAACAAGGTTTCTCAGAACATCTAAAACCTTTATGAAAGAGGCTTCTTTGCACTGAACTGTAATGGATAATTAATTCAAACTACACATGGGGGCCTCAATTAATTGGTGGAAATCCTGTGTTCCACTGAGCCCAGGAAATCTCAAGGCACATCCACCACTGCAGAAACACACATCACTGGATGAGCAGCCACTCACCTCAGCTTTCCTGTTCTTCCCCAATCTGCCCAGGGACTATGATCTAAATGGGGGACCATAAAACAGATGGATTTTGCAACTGCACTACCATTAGCTTTGCTTTTTTTCTTTTTTTGCCAAAACAGACTTTTGAGATAATCACTAGTTAATACCCAAATCCAGGTGACATATAGAAATGAAACCTCACACTAAAATTTAAGCTGAACCCAACTGATGCATACCAGTAATAGAGACATTCAATCAGGTACAACTGTAACTACAGAACTAAATATCATCCAAATTTCACCGCATATTAATACTTAAGGCATTCCAGAAACCATCACGAAGATGTATGCACACTTAAATACAAAGGATTATCATCAGATTATTTCCAAGTTGTTATGAAAATGTCAACAAAAATTTTAACAATTAAAATGGACAAATATCAGCTTTCCTCTTCTGGAAAATTTTATGTCTTTGAAGACGTGTCTGAAATGAAATTTTGCCCCTATAATTTTTTTTTCTTTGAGAATTGCACTTTTCTGACAGCAATATGCAGTTCCACACAGATCCACCCACTTCCCACTGCTTTTCAGACTTATGTAGCAGAAGCACCACCAAAATACACATACATATTCATAAGATGTCTGAAGCATTAATTCCACACATGGCAATGTATACTTGCATCTGTGGTTGGAGCTTCTAATTTGCAAAAGCAAATATAATGTGTCTAAAAATCTTGATGAGCGAGCCTTTCAAATTCAAGCCCAGAACATTAGGGATCCACGTATACATAATTTCAAGCAGCAATAGACTTAAGTTTTCTGACTACCTAATATAATTCCCTCCAAGTCAGAGTGTCACTATATGAATATGATTATTGCCAATGCTAATTTCTCTAATTTACTTCTTATATGTATTTCAGGTTATAAATATTCATAACCAAAGTCCTCTGGTAGTGTCCCCTTCCACTAGTCTAAACTAAATTCTACTTGCTGTAACATAAATCTATTTTCTCCCATTCTAATTTATGAAATGGCTGAGGAAAGTGGTTTGCAATGTCTTTTCAAAATAAAGAAATAACAACCTAACCTTTCTTTCACTTCAGTGTACAATGGTCTAGCGGTTGAAACACAGACAATAAAATACTCAAATCATCTTCCATATCACTGATTCTTCATTTTTTTCTTTTCTTCTTTTTTTGATAATAATCTCACCAGTATTTGAGCCTATCTACTTCTTCTGCCCTGAGTTCTACTTTTGCTTTAGTAGCTATAAATGAGCAGATCTCCCATTTACTCCTCTTTCTTGGGTGGGCACGGGGGTACGTACCTTCATGATGTGGCAGCTGTTTAAGCCAAGAAAAGCCCTGGTTTGCTAACTCAGGATTTTTATTTTTTGATGTGGACCATTTTTTTAAAGTCTTCATTGAATTTGTTACAATACTGCTCCTGTTTTATGTTTTGGTTTTTTGGCCACAAGGCATGTGGCATCATAGCTCCCTGACCAGGGATCCAGGGATCTAACCCGCACCCCCTACATTGGAAGGTGAAGTCTTAACCACTGGACCACCAAGGAAGTCCCTCAGGACTTTTAAGCACAGAAATTTGTACATAAGTGCTTGAAAAATAAGAATTATAGGACTGGTATCAATCTAAAAGCACATAAACAATTTGCAAGTATCAAAGTTGTAGACTTGCTAATTTCTTGGCAAATTTCAATATGACGAAAATCACTAAAAGGTGAAAACCTCAATTAAACAAGCAATTGTCTTAACATGGTTAAACATGCGACATTTTAATGAATTAACTTTGTAAATCTTAGGGAAAGAAAACAAATTGCTTCTCCTCTAATATTTTGGAAAAGATAACAAATTACTTTGCTCAGGTATTGTTTACTTTTGCTGATTTTATTAATCATGCCAATGGTTCAAAACAGACACCTGAAATTGCTAGGGTTTCTGAGGAAAGCCTATTGCTATATTTGGAGTTTTGTTATTTATAGCACTTATTTCCTTCTCCTAAAAGGTTGCGATAGCAAGGATTAAAAATGTTTATTAAAGAATCTTGCAAATGAACATCAAATGTTTAGAGGCCCAACAACTTTCTTTCACAGTACTGTACTCTCTTACAGAGTGGCTTTGCAGGAGGCCATTTAACTACAAATATATGGATCTTCCAGAAAGCCCCAAACTATTTGCAGTAGATCCTCATTATTTGTAGATTCTGTATTTGTGAATTCACCTATTGGCTAATATGTATTTGTAACCCCCAAACCAATACTCAACGGTGCTTTCAGGGTCATGCACAGACATTTCAGGGTCATTTACAGAGTGGCAAAATTTCTGAGTCACCCAACATGCACATCCCAGGCTGAGGATCTGCCTTCTTGTTTCACCTCTCATACTGTAAACAAGTATACTTTTCTCCGTCTATTTAGTGCCACTTTTTTTTTTTTTTTTGCATTTTGTGCTTCTTTTGATGATTTCATTGTTTAAAATGGCCCCTGAGAATGGTGCTGAAGTGCTGTCCGGTGTGCCTGAGTGTAAGAAGGTTGTAATGGGCCTTATGGAGAAATATGTGAGTCAGATTAGCTTCATTCAGGGCATGAGTTAAGGCTGCTGGTGGCCAATGAGTATACTAAGGTGTCTTTAAACAAAAACACACATAAACAAGATTACCTATTGATTTGTTGACAAAAATGTGGTCAGAGGCTCAAAGAAACCAATCTTGTATATTTCCCTTATGAACAATGGTTTGATATTTACTAATTCAGTGTTCAAAATAACTTTGTAGAGCATAAGTACCATCGACTGTGTTATTTCTAATTAATTTGGCTATGGTATACCATCCCAAGGAGAGGCCTTGTTGGGAGAAAAGCAGAACATTCACATTTCTTTAACACTTTGTTCCTAGATATTGTCCATTTCTATTTAACAAAAATCCGTTCTTTACATTTGGGGATTTATTAAGTGTTATCTCCAATCTACAGCAAACAAGCAAACAAAAAACTTTACTTCTGTATTGACCATGGTGATTTTGGGTCTAACAACATTACTTTTCTTATACAATCCAAATTCCTAAAATCACCACTCTTTTTCCTTTTCAGTATCTTCTGATTTGGAAAAAACATGTTTCAGGAAAATATTTGACATGCTCTACCTTAAAAATCCCAAAAGTAAAATTTTGAACACTATAAACCCTATATATGGATAGATGCCAACATCAAATAGAAGGGAAAAAAAAAAACGGAGTTTGTTCTTGTTGCTGGATTTCCTTGAAAGAAAAAGCCTTTAGCAATATTATAAATCTTTCCCTAGATGGCTATCACATGAGTAGATTGTTTCAGCCCACTATTTCAGTCATTTTGGGAAACAATCCAATCCTTCATATCCCTTTCCTTCTCTCTCCACACTTGCTCCCTACCCGATAAGGCCACTGGCACCAATCCTCCTTATTAAAAAAATTACTATATGCCATATGAATTTTAAATTTAAAACACTGTTTTAATTTGGGAACTTAAGATAATGCAATAAACATTTTTGTGTAATACTTTTGCCTACTTAATTGTCAGAACCTGTATGAGCTTAGCAGCTAATCAATCTTTATTTCCAGAGAAACAGAATCCAACAGTGTTATGTGTGTGTACGTATATATTCTGTGTGTGTGTATTATGCGATTGTCTAGGCTGGCAAGTCCAAAATTATCGGTCAGACGGGAAAGCTGGAAACTCAGGCAGGAGTCAGTGCAGCAGTCTTGAGGCAAAATTTCTTCTCAGTATTTGCTCTTAAGGCCTTCAACAGATTGGATGAGGCCCACCCAGATCATTACTTAAAGTCAACTGACCGGATGTAAACCACAACTACAAAATACCTTCACAGCAACACTCATATTAATGTTTAACCAACAACTGGACACCACAGCCAAATGACGTTGACACATATAACTAACCATCACAGTACCCTACCCCATAAAGTTGCCTCCAATGAACACTAATAAGCAATAGGGAAAAAGAACAAACTGAGGCAAGAGTCCTGGGCTTAAATCCCAGCTGTCTCACTAACTGTGTATTTTTAAGTAAGTCACTTTTCTTCCCTGAACCTCAGTATGCTTATTAAAGAACAAAGGAAAAATGAAAGGGAGAGAGGGAGGAAAGAAGGAAGGAAGGAAAAAATGAATGAATGTATAAATAAATGAAGAAATAAATGTCAAAGTTCACTTCTGGAAAGAACCCAAAGTTACAGTACTTGAGACTAAGGGAAAAAAATGAGAATAAAAAACAGTCCCCAATAAAGACGCAGACCTACTAGAGAATGGACTTGAGAACACGGGGAGGGGGAAGGGTAAGCTGGGACGAAGTGAGAGAGTGGCATGGACATATATATACTACCAAATGTAAAATAGATAGCTAGTGGGAAGCAGTTGCATAGCACAGGGAGATCAGCTCGGTGCTTTGTGACCCCCTAGAGGGGTGGGATAGGGAGGGTGGGAGGGAGGGAGACGCAAGAGGGAAGAGATATGGGAACATATGTATATGTATAACTGATTCACTTTGTTATAAAGCAGAAACTAACACACCATTGTAAAGCAATTATACTCCAATAAAAACGTTAAAAAAAAGTGAAAAACAAAAAACAGTCCCCGCTTTCCAACAATTTAGACCTGACAAGTGGTAAAGAAGTCCAGCTTGCAAATACGAACATTTATAAACATAATACAAACATATTAAGAAAGCAATACAGAAGTAAATGCATCTAATGCATAAAGAATTCTGTTGTAAGACAAACAAGAGGCACATTCTGAGACTATGAAGGGTCAAAAACCAAGCACAATGTTGAGATCAGGCATCCAAAGACACCATAGTAGAGGGATCTAATTGTGGTTTTGTAAACCTGGATTACCTTACAAATTAATTGATAAGGATAGAGTGTTGCAAAATTTAAAACAAGGTAACAAAGCAACATCTTTAGAATGACACTATTGGAATGGAAAATGTAAAGGAGAACTGTAATTCAGTCAGTTGGAGTGACAGATAAGAGATTAGAACCTGAAGATCCATCAATGTTTATATCAAATTATCCAAGGAAAAGAACCTTATCAGGTGACCCAATAAGGCAATGAGGTTTTCCCATAACCTAGATGGAATATCCCTCAAGACTAATCAATTCCTTATGTTTCAATTCTGAGCCAATTTAGCAACTTTCCAGTTACTAACGCTGCTTCATAGGCCTCTTGCTATGGAGAGGCAATGCCCTAGAAAGACATATCAATCACTGTGAATTGATAAATAGGCATTCTGGTTCATAAAGATATTTTCTGTGAGTTTTATTAGATGGCGTTTGTCTTTGAGGAGCTATAGCAACTCTGGCTGGAAGGAAAAAATAAAATTTCTGGAGCTTAAAATCTGAGAACCAGAAACTGTACCTCAGTGAACCAGTCATGTGATAGGCCAGCTTGACAGGCCATGCCTGACAGGCCCTTCTGTACTCCTACCCAGTAGTGGTCTCTGAGTCATTCCTGTATGTTGAAGCCTGAAAGGACCCAGAGGATTCAGAAAAAAAGATGGAGGATAAGTATTTTAATGAGCAGAAATTTTGAGTAGACCATACTTGATAGAGAGAAAAACATAGCTAAGGTTCCAAGATGGGGAAACACAATGTATGTACTGATTAGAATCAATAATCCAATTTATTCTAATTCAATCTTAGGAAGATTGAAAAAGAAGATTGTACAGGTAGACTGGGTATTTGGAGCACTTTAAATGACCAAACTGGATAATGATTTTTATTTTATTGGCAATAGGAAGCCACCAAGTTTTGATTTTTCTTTTGAGCTGGTCAATATCAAAATTGTAAGTACAATAGCATAATTAATTTGTTAAGAGCACAGTAGATGTCTTTGAGGAGAGAGGGACTGGTAAACATGAAGTTTACGGCAACAGTCTACATAGGAGATAATAATAATCCAATCTGGAAAGATGGTTGTTGGAATAAAAAATAGAAGATGTAAAGGTGAGACCCTAAGGCAAGGATAATCACAGGGATTCACTGAGCATCTGAGTGAATGTGAAAGATTAGGGGCCTAGAAATGTTGATATGGACTCCAAGGTTACGAGTAGGAGTATAATAGTGCCACTAAGAGAAATACACATGCCAGGGAAAAAAGCACACATAGGATAGCAGGAAAGACAAATAGGTTGGGTTTAGACAATGTAAATTTGGCCTTAAATAGTGAACCCACTTACAGATGCTAACCAGTGATATTAAGAGATTCAAACCATTAACACGTAAAAATGATGTTTGCAATGTACAGAACAGCATACCAATAAATTTTTTTTAAAAGAGCAAATGTGAACATATATACACATATTAAGGAGAAGAAAGGAACATTAAATATATCAATTAATCCTGGAAGTTTTCATGAGAGAAAGGTGCTTTGAGCTATATTTTCAAACATCTATAATACAAAGATAGGATCAAAATAAGGGGATTGCCTTTTCAGTGGTGACACAACATGGTAAAAAGCTGACACTAAATATTTATTAAATAATTGTACTTAATATTATGTATAGTTGGGGACTTTTCTCAATGAAAATAAAGGTAGCATATATTTACACAATGATACAGATCTCTTAATTTTAAAACAAGCTGAATCACCATTTTTACACAGATCTTTTTCTTTCATTTTTATACCTATAATTTGCAAGTTTAATAATTTAATAAAGCACATAATGAATGCCTATGAATATATAATATATAAAATATTGTTAATAAATATACTGCTTCCTCTGTTTCCCTTCAATTAAAAATATTAGCAAGTTATTAATGGATAACTTCATTATAAATCATGGGCAAACTGACTCAAGTTTTTAAGGACTATACATTTAAATGGTAGAACTATCATGTTTTTTATTTCACAATTTGAACAATCTATAAAATAATATTTCAATTATTTAAAGTTATTGTTTGTTTATGACTGAGAGAGCTCACAGTCCTAAGTTGAAAACACAGGTACATAAACAATTACAGTATGACACATGTAATGGATATTTTTATGTGTCATCCTGGCTAGGCTATAGTACCCAATTATTTAATCAAACACTAAATATAAATGTTGCTATAAAGGTATCTTGTAGATGTGATTAGTATCTACAGTCCATTAACTTTAAGTAGGGAGATTACCCTCAATAATCTAGATGGACTTCATCCAAAGAGTCAAAAAGCCCAAGAGCAAAACAGAGGTTTCCCTGAGGAAGACGAGGTTCTGCCCCGTAACTGTAATATCAGT
Source organism: Phocoena phocoena (assembly GCF_963924675.1). Lineage (NCBI taxonomy): Eukaryota > Metazoa > Chordata > Mammalia > Artiodactyla > Phocoenidae > Phocoena > Phocoena phocoena. Next base: position 68,226,113 of record NC_089220.1, on the reverse strand, counting down.
TCCTGCTGACAGGCTGCCCTGTGGATTTCAGACTTGCCAACTCCTACAGTCACATAAGCTAACCCTTTGAAATAAACTTCTTTACACACACACACACACACACACACACACACACACACACACACACACACTTACTGATCTGTTTCTCTAGAGTATCCTGACTAATACAACCTGATAAATGCCATGGCAGGAGTATGAGCACACAAGCTGAACAACCTGTGAGGTTAGGGAAGGTTCCACTGAGGTGATATCATTGGTTGAGTCTTTTGAAGCTATGGCACCAGGCAGAGAACGGAGCAAGGTTAGGGGCTGTAGTGTAATCCAGGTGCACATAGGGAATGGTCAGAAGCTCTGCCTTGGGAATTTCCCTGGCAGTTCTGTGGTTAGGATTCTGTGCTCTCACTGCTGAGGGTCCGGGTTCAATCCCTGGTCGGGGAACTAAGATCCCACAAGCCACACGGTGCCAAAAAAAAAAGAGAGCGTGTGCCCAAGAGAGAGTGCCTGACTCAACAGTAAGTAAGTTAGCTCTTATTACAAACCAAAAGAAATAAAATCAAAATCCTTTCTGTATAATCAGCTCACAATATGGTTGAACCAGAAGCTCTGTCTTGATGAGTCGTGCTCTGCCCGGGGGTGATGGAAGACACAGGGGAATTTTAAGTGAGAGAGAGGCATGATGTGAATTATATTTTAGAAAGATTGCTTTTGTGAGGCAAAGTGTAGGAGACAGGTGACACCAGTCTTACATTTCTGCTCTCTCTTTACAGTAAATGTTATAAAAACTCGAGTAAATCGTTTTCTATTAATACTCATGGTTGCAATTATAAAGAACACATGGTAGCTGAGGAAGCTGAATGAGTTAATACACTCCAGTCAGTGGTATATAAGTCAAAATCCAATCTAGCAAGCTGAGTCTTTACTCTTCACAACCACAGCAAGCTGGAGATTTTCCAAATGTTCCACCCACCCATAGACAGGAATATGTAAAGGGCGAGGCAACAATCTAACAACACTACTCTACATGGTTTACAAGACTAAACTGTTCAAAAGCAGTTTTCCAGCTAACAATCTAGCACTTTTGGTCCTTTCCTGACAGCTGACAGAGATACCAAGAACCGTAGTACTAGCCTGACCCTCCTGTATGCTGTCCACCCCTTACACGTGTCCAAAGTCTCCCCATTCCAGAACCCTGTTTCAACAAAGCACTAACCTGAAAACATCAAGAGCACTAGACGCTCTCAGCAAGTATCAAACCAGTAGTAGAAGAAGCCCAAATGTGCTTCTTTGTGCTACCATCCCCACATATAACCCCGACTAAGAAAATACATTCTAATTTTTAAAACAGAGTTACCACAGCAACAAACTGAACAGTTAAAAGGCAATGAACTTAATCAATGCAAGTCATTGTTGGAAAGATTATCCCTTAAGACAAATCTCTCACTGCTAAGATTATTGCTATTTATCTGAAGTGTTTTCTGAAAAGGTAAGAATGACTGGCTGAGGGCTTCAGATCAATGAGGTGGGTTTTTTTTTTCTTTCAATGAGCTAAAGCTCCCAGTAGACCTAAGCTACGCTTTTAATCACGACATTAATCGATAACAATTACACCCAAGAGAATGTCAGCATAGGTTTTCCAGGAAATCTCATAGGGCTTAAACTGCTATACTTGTAGAAGTAGTCAATATTATGTGTTGTAAAACAGAATTCAGGTTGATTTCTTCCTATTTCCTTCGAGCAGAATTTTGGTGCTGCAGGGGCAGAAATGTTAGCCTGGTGCATCTCAACCATTAAGGTGCTTAAGAATCATCTGGGGATCTTGTTAAAACACAGATTCTGAGTCGGTTGGTCTGGGTGGGGCCTGAGATCTGCATTTTTAGAAGCTCCCAGGTGATGTCAGTAGACCATCCCTGAAGTAGCAAGATGACAGAATACATTACTGACTGGTCAGGAGAAAGAGCAAAAGACAGCACATCGGCAGAGGGATGCTTACAAAAGAAGGACTTGACTGCAAGAGATTCTACTTCTAGATTTTCCACCCCAAACTGCCCTCCGTGGAAAATCACTGAAAAAAAAATGGCAATACTAAACTTACCTTGAAGAGCAGCATTTTCCAAATGGATCCCAAGGAGCCCTAATTATCTGGGATATTAATAGGTGTTGTCGGAAAAATAAGATGCTAATAGGAGACTCAATGGTCATGTAACTGAGGTAAACAAATTGCTAACATGTGTTAAACACTTACTATATGTCAGGCATTGCTCTAAATACTTAATATGGAATAACTCATTTAATCTTCACAGCAACTCTATAAGGTAGGAACTATATTATTATCCCCATTTTACAGATGTGGGAAAAAAGAAGCAAGGAGAGGTTAAGTAACTTGCCTAAAGTCACAACACTGGTGAGTGGTAGAGCCAGGATGCAACTCCTGGCAGGCTGCCTCCAGAGCAGAGACTCTGATCTCTGGAACATAGGCACATTTCAGTGTTGATGGGAAGTGTGAATCACTGCAAGGTGACAGAGTACTTTTAAGTTGCCAGTGAAGGGGAATAGGGGATGGAGAGGAAAGAGGAAAACTGAGAAGTTAGGGTAAGACAGGAAATAAGAACAAGCTGGAGAAGGGAAAATTTAGAAAATGGAAGTAATATTTGGAGAAAAATAGATTTAGGAGAGTGCTGTGTTAATGGAAGTATCATCCAACCAGACACAGATGCACTGAATGAAGACCAATCTGCTTGGCAAATAAACGCCCCAGAGAGGAAAGCAAGTCAAGTGGTAGATCTCACCAACTACAGGAGGACAGGAACAGTTTACTTCCACCAAATATACAACAAAGCACTCAAAGACAACAGTCATGATTATCCTTACACAAATTACCTAAGTTACAGATTATCTGGGCCCCCTGCTAGGTCTCTTTCTTCTTCCTACAGGATTGTTTGGACATTTTGCTTCTAATCAGCAACTTTGTGAAAGTAGGGAGAAGAGAAGACGATTAAGTCAGGGTTTTGGGGTTTATTTGTTTTTGCTTTTTTTGTTCTTATTTGGGGGTCTAGCAATAGGTTTGGACCAGGGAGATGAGCATGTGAAACTAATGATGAAAATACGTTCTTATTAAGCCTAGAATTCAATGCACCCTCTTTGCCTGGGCTTCATGTTGCTGGGGGAAGAAATGTGCTGAGTGTACCCAGCCTGAAGTATATAGTCTGAATCAGAAAACAGCCAGCACATTATGCACAGTAGACTTCAGGTCAGGCAGAACTATAAACAAAGCAGTTGTCTGCTTACATGAGAACTGGAAAACAGTTCAGATTGTTCAGACAAGCATTCAAACAAAAACTGACCTCGGAAACTTCTGACATTCACTGATCCCTGATGCAATATATATGCAGAGATACTCAGACTCTAGCACTAGCTTAAGGAAAAGAAAACCTTAACTGGAGACAAGGAACTGCCTTCTAGCATCCCGAAAGGATCTGATATGTAAATGTATTTACAGGTACCAAAATGAAGGTACTTTTTTCAAATAAAACAAGAGAGGGCCTTCGGTCTCCAAGATAGAAATGTGTCCTCAGAGCTGTACTTATTCTTCATCATCACCTCGCCCCCAGGAGCCCTGCTGCCTGATATTTACAAGGCACCTCTATTTGTAGGGCTCTAAGGTGAAGCAAATCTAATTTTGTTATGCTAGTACTTCAACCCACATTTACAAACTTTTCAAATATTTTAATTTTATCTGAATGTTTTTCATCAGCATGTTCCTTTTTTTTTTTTTAATAAGAATCCTTCATTGTTCCAAGACACAAATCATATCCCTTTGAATTCCAGACGGAAACATTTTAGGCCTATTTATGATTGTATTTCAATAGACATGTATACACATGTAAAGCAGTTTCAATGTTATTTAAAAATACACTTCAATAGGTCTCACTGTGTTGATATTAGCAAGGCACTCAAGAAAACGCTCCCAGGTGGCAGGCACCTGCTCCGGCTTTGAAACACCAACCTCAAAACCTATAGTCAAGCACCGAAATGGGGAAGAGCAACAAACTATATATTTCAGCACCTAGCAGTTTTGGCAGCTCATTTGGAACTGGTTATTGCCAGCTGGGCATTTTGCCATTTCCTTGAGGCAAAATTAAAGTGGAAGATGCAAGGGTTTTATTGTAATTTTCCACCACATATTTATATCATTATGGGTTTTGTGCTGCTCCAGTCCCCACACAGTCTCACTGAATATCTTCTTATTATGTCAACGAAATTTGAAGCAAATATAGGATGATGCAGTGGAAACAAGTGGGCAATGTGTACAGTACATGATTGCTGAAGTTAACTCTGTGCCTATCAGAATGGGCTCCAGAATTTGCAGGGCCCCATGCAAGATGAAAATGTGAGGTCCCCTGTTCAAAATGCAGAGTAAAAGTTCTAGTAAAGGTACTAAAGTATCAAGGTTTCCCTTTTTCCTGCAGTTCCTCTCTCAACCTGCCATGGTGTTGTTTATTTGCTACTCAATGTTTCAATCCTTCTGGCACAGGGATACCTGCAGGGTGAGTGCAGATCTGGGTACCAGCCCACGTGTGCCCCCACAGTGCACACTAACAACCCACCCACTAGGTACCGAGCTCCCCTCCTTCCAGCCGCAGACCAGCGCTCTGCACACCAACCGGGGAGCTTAAGTCAAGTCAGGCATCTCCCAACCCACAGACCCTCCCCCGCTCCCCGGGAGCACTGCAATCTCTACGCAAGGAGGTGCCTGGATTGGGTACCTGGACTGTGGTGGGTGAGAGGTTCGCCCTACTGAGGTACTGCTGTGACACTCCAGGATGTGGATGGCCGCATCAGTGTCCTGTCCTGAGACATCCTAGGCTCTTGCTCCAGACTCTGAGCCTCCCCTGCCAGGGGCTGAAGGCAGCAGCAGTTGTGGGGCAGAAGCAGGGAGGAAGAGGCCAGGTCCTTGGGATCCTAGGAGTTGGGGAAATGAGCAGTGGAGAGCAGAAGAGAACCCATCCCAAGGAGGCGGTCTCATTGTGTTGATGTTAGCAAGGCACTTAAGAAAATGCTTGCCAATGATATTAGCAAGGCACGCACCTGCTCCAGCTTCGAAACACCAAAGCTTCCACCAAAACTAAAGCTCCCAGTTCCGGGCCAGCCTCCGTTATCCTATCAGACTTCACTTATAAAACACAAATTCAAACATAAAACTAAGGACTTCAAGTCAGGAAAGCCAGAGCACTGAACTCCAACTCAGTGCTCTGGTCACAGGCCCGTGAAGCCAGCCCTGATTCATATAAAAACCCAAGGCCTGTGCTTACTTCTGCAGTATACACACTTAAATTGAACAACAGAGACACATAGGATGACATTCAAATTCATTATGTGCTCCCTATTTTTATTTTATAGAACTAAATACAAACACACACACGTACACACACACAAATAAGTACAAACTGGGAAAATCTGAGTAAACCTGGGTAAAGGTGGATTGTATCAATGTAAGTATCCTAGCTGTGATACTACACTACAGTTTTGCAAAATGTTACCACTGGGAGAAACCATGTCAACTGTACAACTATATTATTTCTTACAGCTGAATATTTTAATTATCTCAAATTTGAAAAAAGATCCAAGGCCTATTAAATGGACAAAATACAGCATACAGGAGATCATTACCAAAACTACCTCTACCTGGATATATTCAGAACATTAAATTGTATGTAATTTGACTTGACATGATGTAAAAGAGCGATCCTTGAAATAACTAGCTCAAACACAAATCTGCAATCAGCACGTTAACCACCCAGTGTACTATCAGGAGGAATGTGTTCAGCTCTACTTCTTGTTGAAACTTCTCTTTTCTACTTGAGATAAAATGAAAACACACCATCAAGAAACTACAGAAATACACTGGAAACTGAAGTGGTCTACACAAAAGCATGCCTTTATTCACAAAAGAGGGAGAAGTGTGTATGGAAGAGCACAAAATCAACTTTAAAATGTTCTTGCATCCGAAGAGTTGGCCAGTGTACCATTTACAACTGAAAGGATATATTTGATGCTGGTACAGTGACTTAATTTTTATATACAAATATAAAACATCTTCCCTGTCAGATGCTGAGACAACACAAATATAATGGGGAAACTCTGAATTCTCCAGGCTGAGTTCCCAAGGAACTGAGCCAGGTGAGAATTCCGTGTTGCCTTTTAGGACTGTGTATGGGAGCAAATACCCAAAGGGGATGGATCTCGTCACAGTCCGAGGGGAAGGGGAAGGCCACTTCTATAGGGCCTCAGGAACAGAAACTGCCCAAAGGGCACCTAATTCTACCCTGACTTCCATAAATAAGGTAAAAGAAGAGATGCTCTGAACACCACCGAGCCCAGCACACTGGAAATACTCACCAGGCTTTAACAAGTTATATCAACCATAGCAGCCTATTCCCACTCTGACCTCTCAAGTGCTCAGCACCAACTCCATATAAATTATGCATCCAATTACGATTTCTTGCTCCACCAGACAGTGCTCATAGCCAAGATAAGCTCACCTTTGGTTCAAGCCAGAACTTCGCAGAGACCTGAAGAACTGATTAAGCAATGAAAGAAGTTTGAGATTCAAATTCATATTGCCACCGCTAACTCTGCACCTTTGGGTAAACCACTGGGCTGTTCATTAGTGAAATGGAATTTGAATTTCAAAGATAGATGAATATTCATTCACTTTGGCTAATTACATACCAAGGCATTCAAAAAATATTTGTTGAATGAAAGACTGAATTAATGAATGGATCTGCACAGACATCTCTCCAACCTGGCTTTTTTTCTCTTTCCTAGCTAAATTCCCTTTCAGCTGCATTTTGGAGTTAACATATCAAAGTAGAGGGGGAGGAACCACAAATAAAACAGCACTTTGCTCACGACCTCACTTGACTGTATAGTGCGGGCTCAGCTACGTAATTAATCACTGTCAGCGCCAGTCGGACGTGGATCAACAACTCCGTCAGGCTTTGCCAGGTGTGGCAAATTACTGCGCCTTCGTCTAGCCAAGCTTTGAGCATGGAAGTCTAACAAAAAGCATTTAAGAACCTCCCCAGGCAGAGAGCAGCGCTGGCTGACTATCACTGTCTCCTTCTCGTGGTGCCCTAGTTTGTTCTGGCAGTCTCCAGGTTCTGTGGATTGCTGTGCTTCTGACTGTGCCAGGGAACTAAGGAACTGGGCTTCTCCCTGGCCCATCTCCGGCCTTCAGGTTTGGCACCGCTCACCTCTCACGTCTGCCTGTGCCTGCACACCTGACTTCCATACACTTCCTCAAAGGTATATTCAAACCCTCCCCACCTGGCGTAGGCGCAGATTCCAGGCTGGCTGCGCGCCAGTCTCAGTGATTCCCTGCTGCCTGCAGGGCTGGCACTGACACAAATGCAGCTCTGTATCTACACGCCACAAAAACTCTGCCTCTGCTCTACTCTACCATTGATTCCTCAGCACTTGAAATGAAGGAATTTTATTTCATGAAATTTAATTAACTACATGCAAAAGTTTTAATGACTAACCAAAACACAGGTAAGAGCCAACTTGAATTGTGTCACTATATAAACAGTGTAAAGGAGGGCTCAATATTTAAATAAATACCAGTCCAAAAGAAGATGACAAAATGTGTGGTTTAACATTGATAAACAATGCAAAGTGTTTTGTGTTGATTCTTAGAAACTAGTTTTCTAAAGCGTCCCATGGAAATCATTTGCTGCTCCAACTTCCCTGCTCTTCTTCCTAGCTCTATTTCAGAGGTTCCTCACTGCCTTTAAAGTTAAAGAGCTCCTTTTAAAAGTGCATCAAATCACCTTTCAATCATCAAAGAAAAATTACCAGTTGACTGAATACTTCTATACCATTAAATAATTAATCACGACATGGCAAAACTACCATTATAAATATCTAAATTATTTAAGATAAATCAATCATACGGTAATTAGCTATTTCTTTCTAATCCACTAGTACATCATAATTGACATGAATGCCATAGAGAGTCTCATGATTTATACCCCCCTCCCAGCATATTCTCACCTCTCCATTCCAGAAATTCAGTTTCAAAATGTCCCTAGAGAGAAATTGTTGAGCGCAAGATGTTAAACACAACAATGAGAAGAAAATTCAAGCACAGAATACAAGCCTTTGGCACAAACTGAGGTATGAAAATGAACACACAAAATGTGGTGAAATTTACTGGTAACAATCTAATCATTAATCCAAGCGGTACTTAATTAGAGAGCCTGGAACAATTTACAGAACTCTGCAATGGAACATTCGATAAGAACTCAGCCTGATACATTTTGTAGTATCCGCCTCCCTGGAGAGTGGGACATGCCTACTCATCACGGGGTGCTTCCCAGACCATAAACAATGTATGTTCTTTACAAGTCTTTAAGTGGACTCACAGTCCACTGAATACTTCCAGCTGTGCTTCTCACAGTTGGAATAGCACAAATTCAGACTCCATTTTTATTTCCAGATAAACTACAGAAATTATAATAGCTTTTATGTCTACCAGTTTAAATGTGGTGCCAGTTTTCTACATATTAATAATACTCACTTCTCCATTAACTTAAAAAAGTAATTCTACCCTCAGTGGAGGTATAAGCAAAGGGAACACTTGAACGAATGAAACATAGCCATGTCAGTAATTAATCAATACTCCTCTTAGAAGCTTTTTATCAGCATTTACAGAAATCAGCAGGGAGAGAAAGCCACGCTCCCGGAGCTACCACCACTGCCTAACAAAAGAACTAACCATGTGCCACAAACTCAGGAATGACAACAGAACCACAGTGGTAGGGAGTTGATTTTCATTCATTTTTAAAAATATGTTTTATTGTTAGTTAAATCTATTGCTATGAAACTTATATAGTTACATAATTAATAGAAAAATTATTACCCACAAACACAACATTTAAATAACCTGGAAAGTTATTTGCTTTTTAAGTTCTCATTATTCACTGCCCAACATATGAACTTCTTTTAATTAACTACTGTCCTTAATTTCTAGGCGATTTCTTTTTCTAACAGTAAATATATATCCTCAGCCACGTCATTAATAATCTTCAGAAGTTTACATTTACTTTGACTTTGTCCTGGGTGAAGATGTTGGTCTAGGCTTCTTTAGCTTTGCTGACGGTGTTAAATTTCAATGGAGTGTAAAAGCTGTTGTTATGGACTGAATGTTTGTGTCCCCCACAAAAATTCATATGTTCAAACTCTAAATCCCCAATGTGATGGTATTAGGAGACAGGGCCTTTGGAAGGTAATTAGGTCATGAGGGTGGTGCCCTCATGATGGGATAGTGCCCTTACATGAAGAGACACAAGAGAGCTTGTTCTTCCTTACTCTCTCCTTGCAACTAAGGACACAGCAAAGCGATGGCCATCTGCAAACCAGGAAACAGGCTCTCACCAGACACCAGATATGCTGGCACTTTGATCATGGACTTCCCAGTTTCCAGAACTGTGAGAAACAACTGTTTGCTGTTTAAGCCACCCAGTCTGTGGTAATTTGGCAACCGGAACTAAGACAGTTGTCATCAGGATATTATGTCCTCAGTAAAGTAAATAACCTATTCCATGTAACCCTGTGATTACTAAAAATGGTTTCCACACATTGAAATGTTTCCACATTCCTGGAAGTCCAAGAGATCATGCTTTCTCTGTTGCTACCTTCAGTGTAAAATAAATATAAACTACTGGTGATCTACTAGGTTTCAAAGATGACTCATTTTAACTACATCTAGATAAAAGAGACATATTAAGGCCTGAAGGTTTACAACTATTTTTTCTAAATACACATTTATATACTCTACTTTCACACTAGCTGGGTTTTTGTTTTTATTTTGTTTGAAGAATGAGGTTATATCTCCTAGGATCATCTTTAAAAACGTGTTTTCTTTCAAGTTTACATACCTAACATCTGTGAAATTTTAAACTAAATGTTCTTCACAAGAACACAGAGTGGGGCTCCTTCTAAATCAAAATGAAGACACACATGACTAAGTAGAAGCCCATGGGTGAATAAACAATAGTTAACCTTTTAATAATGCCTTCTCTCAACCAAAGCACAGGGATGAATGGCACATTGACACATTTCAACTTTTAAAAAGGTTAAATTTCAAAAATGACCTGCAGTTCTTCAGTTAAGGGCCCCCCTACTTCTCTGAGGAGGACTCTCTGAGGAGCTGTGCATTCTGTTTTCCACTAAGTCATACCATGAAGAAAAAGAATGAGTGTAGTAAAATTGGGGGAGGAGGAAACACTGTTTTTATTTAACAAACACATACCATTCACTATAGTCTAGGCACTATTTTTAAGTATTTTACAAATATTAACTCAATAAATCTTCATAACAACTTTATGAGTCGGTACTGTTATATAATACCCATTTTACAGATGAGAATGTAGAGGAACAGAGAGATGCAGTAACTTGCGCAAGACCACTTGGCTAGTAAACGGCATGGGCCAATATCTGAACCCAAGCAGTAAGACTTCAGAGGCCGTGCTCTTAATAACTGCCTTCTCCTGGCCACTGCTTCCCTTATTCTTCTCATAAACTCCACCAAAAAATCCAATAAGAAACCAAGACAATATCTTTATTACAGAAGAAAATGAAAGTGTATAGAGCTTTGGAGTTTTTTCCCTTTCAGTTAAAGGCAACATAACTATTTTTCACTAAAAGTAAGAAATAAAAAAAAAAATTTGACTTACAAACACAAATGACAAAAAACAGCAGGGAAGGAAAAGCTATTTTCAGGTTTCTAGGAGGTTATCATAAACAATGAAGAAAGAAAAACAAATTAAAGTTTTTTAAGAAATGGCATTTGACAGTATCCTTTCTACCTTGCTGCCTATGACAATTTGACGGCACTGTATATAGTGGCTGTGCAGAGCACCCAGGGTGTGAAAATGAAAGATGACCATGCTTGCAAAGAAAAGAGAAGCATATTGTAAGCAAATGTAAATGCACAGTAAGGGCTGAATGTTGTGGAAATAAGCCCAGGATGGTTTTCAATTCATGAGTTTAGCTGAGATGGCAGAACAGATGACAAACAACAACAAACAGAAATATCAAACTACACAATTCTCTCCAATAGTGGGGATGAATATCCAGAGCTGCTTATTTAACTCGATGCTAATTTACTTTCTTGTTTAAACATTCTAAATATTTGTTACCTATGAAATATTCATGTATTGTTTTAATACCTTGAGGGTTTTATTCTACAAGGAATTAATTTACAAGTACCTGTAGTAAAAATAGCACACCTTCCTCAAAATAACAGCAAAAGCTTTTATTTAAAGATTTAATTAATCAACATATGGAACTGGAGGTGAATTCAATCTTCTTGACATTTAAAATTTCAAACATTGAATAGTTCACTTGAACTAAACACTTCATTTTATTTTAAAATAAAACAAAAATTTTACCTGTCCTTCAATACAATTATTTTTGTTCCATTTTACTATATTGTTTCATTTTACTAATGAAAACCCAATAGAAGGCATTGTATTTTTTTCTTGCAGTACCATAAGGAGCCTATTTAAACACCAAAAATTGGTTTCTTCAATCTGCTTCTTTTGGGTATAAATCTTTTTTGAAAGATCTGTTTTATTTCTGTGTGAAGTTTCACAAATATTATCAAGTTACTCAAAGAAAATTAAGTAATACACAGTTTTAATGTAGTAATTACTTGTATTAGATGTGGTAATACCTTATTAGCTCAAATCCAAATCATTGTTAGTTTAAGAAAAAAAAATGATTAAGCAAAATCTACAGAGACATTATCAAACCTCCAAAGAAGGAATGTTCTACTAAAAAAAAGAGGGTGAGGTATACTGTATTCTTCAAAAGTCAATGTCGTAACAGACAAAGAAAGGTTGTGGAAATGTCCACATTAAAGGAGGTAGACATAGTCACCAAACACAATCCCTGACCCTAGGCTGGATCCTGTACTAGAGGGGAAAATGTTCTGAAGGAAGTTATTGACTCAGTTGATAAAATTGTAATCTGAAAGATAGATTACAGTATTTTCTTAGTGATAATTTATTGAAATTGATAATTATATGCTGATTGTATAAAAGAATACCCTATTCTTAGGAAATACACCCTGCAGTAAATGGATGGAAAGACCCATCTCCTGAAGATGTCTGTAACATCCTCAGATGGTTCAGGAGAAAAAAAAAAAGCATGAGAATGAGGAAGAGGTAAATGGGATAAAATGTTTAGGTGAATCTGGGTAAAGGTAGAGGAGTGTTCTTTGTATTATTTTTATTGTTTGCAAATTTTATGTGAAACTGAAATTATTTCCAAATAAAAAGTTAAAAAAAAAAAAAAGCAACAATGAAGAACTATTGACCTGAACCAGAAGTATGAATTAAATCCCACAGATTGAGCTCACTCTTTACAAGACACAGAAGGGGAGTCCCTGAAGCCTGCCCTCAAGGTATTGATTTTATGTCATGGACTATCACAGACATTCAGGTCTCAAAAGACCTTGGTGTATATGGAGTGCCAGTTATTTCTGACACTAAGGTCTCACCAAAAAGGTACTCCTGGATACACTCAAGTTCCTCAGCCACTATAAGCTCACAGTCTCCATAATGAGAAAGCGAGGCTCATCTACCTTAATATAATGGTTGCAGGATCACAAAGCCACCCCTCATGTGCCCTGGAAATAAGGCTCACCCACACCACCAATCCAGAGGCTATATCTTATGGCTACAACTCTAGTGGTCTGACTCAGTGAATGTTTACTTAGTGGCTACTCTGTGCAGGCACTGGGCTATGTGCTGGGAAGAGAAAGATGAATAAGCTTTGGCAATCATCTTAAGGAACTCACAACGTAAGGAGAAAAAGACCTAATTCCATAATTACAGTAGAATATATGAAATACTGATGTAATAAAGGTACATATCAAGTATTCTGAGAAGGACTAAGCACATACGTGAGACTTGGCTTCATTCATTTATTCAAACGTTTACTTTGTGTCAGGGAAAGGGACCTTAAAGACGGGTGACAACCTCCAGCTGACAGACAAAGAAGTGAGACAGGAATTTCAGGTAAAATCAAGTAATAACATGAGACAATGGCACAGAGGCATGAAAGCGTAAGCTGCTTTCAGAGATTAGGAAGGGAATCACCATGGCTGGGAGCGTAGCATCTCCTGTGAGTCTGGTTAGCAGAGGAGGTAAAATCAGTCCGCGCCAAATCCCAAGTGGCCTTGTAGAGCATGCTAAGGAGCTGCCAGCTAATCTTCTTGCAGACGGAACGGCAGAATATTTTCAGCAGGAAATTTCAAGTGATTAAATTTTTATCTTAGAAAGACAATTTTGGTTGAAATGTTAGCATACATTATCAAAAAAGGATGGAGTCAGGAAGAACGGTTCATGTGTAAATTGCATGAGCCTTCAAGAGTTGTGACCAGAGCTTGTACTGAGACAACATCCAGGAAAGAGACATTGAAGGAAGCAGAATGAGTAGGGCTCAGCAACCAAATGATTGTGGGCGATGAGATATGACAGGGATGAGAGTGAAGACACAGCTTTCTAGCTTAAGCTTTGGGAGTCATTAACAGTGACTGAGTCTGAAATTCCAGTGTAGTATGCTTCGAGACGTTCAATATAGAATTTAGGATTATGGAAAGTGCACTGAAGTTCAGGAGAGAAGTTAGGGTAAATGTAAAGATGCTAGGATCATACTGACGATGATTAAATACAAGATAGCTTTCTTGTATTCTTTAAGGAAGATCGTGTAGATTGAGACGATAAGGATAGATATTTAAAGATGATCAGGGGAAAAAAAACAAGCGAAGAGAAGGAAAAAGAATGAGAGGAGAGAATTCTATGGTAACTGGTACTACACGGTACTTATACATGAGTTAGACACCCAGTCAGCACAGTTCTACCAACATTCAACACACAATCACTGAGGGCTATTAGACACCTGATGCTTTGCTACCTGATTATTACACTATCCCAATTTCCTACTATATCTGAATAAGATAGTCACTTTCAAGTCTGGATACAGTGCAAGTTAAATTCTTGTTCTATTCACTCTCTCTTTACACACTGAACTCCAAAATTAAACAAAAGGCTTTATATTAAAAGGGACTATAATCATGGACGCACTAGAGTCTTTGTAGCCATTCAGGGCTATAAAGATAAAAAGGTTCACAAACTTATTCTTCAACACATTCACCCTTCTTTTTAACATTATTTATGGGGAAAATATTATAATAAACCATGGTTAAAATAGTGCAAACTTCTGATTTCATCATAGTAATACTGGGTGATTCTGAGTTAAACAACAAGCATCCTCCACAGGGAATGCCTGCAGATGTGCATGTGAGAGCACATGTGTGTGCACACACCCACACACAACCTCCTCACTCACAAAGACTTCATAGTCAGAGTGATCTTTTACACGCTCTGCCCTCATCACACACAGTGACCAACAGTCTGGTGCAATCACCTATCCTCTCACAGAAACAGTGATACCTGTAATTAGTAACCCAGCATAGCAACCAGGTTTTACAACTAGCTCCCTGAGCCAGTTTGGTCTCTGTAAAATTTTTTTCTTTGTAAATTTCATAATTAATGTACTGCTTGGATCTGCAATGTTCTTGGCCTCCCAGGTCACTACAGAAAGCAATCTGTTTTTCTTGTACAATCATTTGAATAAATAATACCCAGTCATCTGACTACAGGTATTCATTACACATGAGCTATAGAAAATAATCAGTCACAGATCAACTTTAGAAGCGTCAAAACAAGTGACGTAGGTAGGGATTTATACAGAAGCCTTCCAGGAGTTTCTTTTGTCCAGATATGATCTGAATTTTATCCCATGTGCATTACACAAACTTCTTTTACATTTTGTGAATATTTTCTTGGGTGAATATCTACTTATGCTTTCTAAATCAGCAAATAAAAGCTCAGATCTAAAATGGCTTTGCCATTGGTCTAGCATGTTAATAGAGCAATAATTATTTTAGTGCTTCAATCTGGACAGTGAAAAAGATGACCTTATGATGAACCTCCTGTAAGAGAAACAGTATTGTTTATAAATAAAATCTCATGCTGAGATCCTTAGCTTCCAAAGGAAGAAAGCAATCACTATGTTTGCAGACAGTTAATGTTCTGCCCTTTACTTTAGGTACATAACATCCAGATTTTCATCAACATTTTTTTAAATGTTGCTCTAAGTACAGAATCCTGGGTTTTGTTCATGCATATCTGGAAACTATTCTGTTTAGGGAATATCCCACAAGGAACTAGGATGCAAAAAGGACATTCTTTACTGAGTCTTGCTACTAAGAAAATACTCCCACAGTTCGTGGTTCAGTACTACCACATTCTTAAAGGTTATTCTGACTAAGGAAGAGCTGGATATTTCTGTGAAGAATCAAGATACCAAAAAAGTTTTTTGCCAAGTAAATTTTAAAGTTATGCCAGTAAATTATACAAAAGACTAATTCAAAATAGGAAACAGTACAGTCATGTTTGAAAGTCACATTTGAATTCAAACAGACCTAAATTCCCAGGTTTACAGGCTGCATGACCGTAGACAAGTTATTTGACTTTGCTGACAATACAGATGGAAATAATTGAATATAATATGTGAATAAACTAAGCCTAGCATTTGGTATCCTCTAGGCGCTCACTAAATATTACCTTCCTTCTTGACTCTCCATTTTGATAATGTAAAATAACAACACTGTTAGGGAATTCCATAATTTTTCATTATACATATGTGTGGTTTGCATTTCAATGATTACTTGTCAGCCTGTAAAAAAAGAGTATCACAGGGGCTTCCCCGGTGGCGCAGTGGTTGAGAGTCTGCCTGCCGATGCAGGGGACACGGGTTCGTGCCCCCGTCTGGGAAGATCCCACATGCTGCAAAGCGGCTGGGCCCGTGAGCCATGGCCACTGAGCCTCCATGTCCAGAGCCTGTGCTCCGCAACGGAAGAGGCCACAACAGTGAGAGGCCCGCGTACTACAAAAAAAACCCAAAAGAGTATCACAAATATTCCTCTGTGATACATGGGAAGTAACTCTCACAAGTGGATTCATAAGCGGTGTTTAATGTTAGTTACTTCCGTAGCCTATGTACTCACAGAATAATACAAAAGGAAAACTATTCAAATGCACACATATTAAAGTATATATGTGATTAATAAATGTAAAAAAAAAAAAGGCTTGTAATTTTAAAATACCTGGGCTCCTAGTCCTATCAGATACAATGATACAAATGACAAAAATCATTCATTGAATACCACATCATCACCTCCTTTGTACTACCTAGTAAACTGGATCAAATGTAAAACGCTATTTAGTGGGGCACTGTCTGCATTGCATAACCTCAGAGCTGACATAAAAAGGAAGACGGTCAAGACCACTTTTGTAAAGCTCTTAAGTAATAGGTCAGAGGACAGAAACATCCGGATGAGACCATTATAAGTTTCTGATGGAAGAGGAAAAAAAGGTTTTGAGTCTTTGGCTCTCAGTTGTAACCATTCCAAAATATATCACATTAATAAACATTTTTCCATCTTACTGATGAATAGCCACCTGCTGAAGTCAAAGAAACAGAAGCCCACTCCTAATTGGAAACAGCAAGACTGTGCGTGTCTTCCGTTGTATATTTTGGCTCTCCAAATGTTCCATTTGAGAACTCTGAGGGTAAGCCATAGAAACCCCCCAGTACTCCATAAGCTGACACATTCTCAGACACACTGCATGCTTTCGGTTTAATCAGAAGACACATAGTTGGAAAGCACTGCTTGAGGTCCATGCATTTTTTAATCAGTTTGTGTGAATTTTAAGTGAGTTATCAGCTATGGTCAGGGCACAGCAATTCTGTATTTGGAAAGTCCTTAAATGGAAGTAATGGGATCCGAATGTTCTAATGTTCCTTTATTCATTTTAGAGAAACAGCCTCTGTCACACTTGCTACCTTCTGCCAAAGGCTACAGGGATCAGACTTAGTGGTAGCAGACTAAGCTAAATAATGTTTTGTCCAAGTTTCCAAAACAAGCTTTCACAATTTTCCACTTATGAAAATTAAAGTAGGGACTATATCTTAGCATTCTGAACAACCAAAATGATGTCATAAATAAACTTGATTCTCCCACCCCTGCCTTTCAAAACCACCATTTTCTAAAGTGGCAGCAGCACTTGGTGGCCTCTTCCTTTCCCTGCTGCATGAGATCCATCAATAGGAATGCAATTTAGGGTCAATATCATTTTCTGTTCAGGGCCCTGTACCAATAATCGGGCACAATGTTAGTGTATCTCCAATTACAACTGATGTATCAAAAGACCTGTCAAAATATTACTTGAAAAACAACTTGACTGACATGTATTCATATGCAAGAAATGTATTCACCATAGTGATGAAATTGTACCAGAAACTCTGTTAAGTACATTCTTTACCTGGTTGCCATTCTAGGTGACTTGGAGATAGTTTATATAATTGGCCATATGAAATCCCTATGTAGATAATTGAGGATGTGTCTTGTTCAGGTTTGTTTTTAATTAAGAGAGACTTGTGGTTACAAATATCCCAGCATTTGTCAGTAATGATGACAACAAAGTATTTAGTCCAACTGGACATAAACTCAGTATTTATCCACTTGTCAGAACATACTGAAAAAGCCAGAGAATTAATCACCTCAACAGGGGATCCTATGGGAGGACTGGAACATCCATGTTTTAAAATTTCATTGAATATGAGAATTTTCCAAAGAGAGATAATACTTTTGGTTCTGAAATCTAGTGGGTCTCCAGTCTTCCTTAGTGAGGAACTCAAAAGATAAGTGTTCTTGTCTGGGTTGCAGAAGAGATAGTTTCCCAGATGTGTCAGGAAATGTAATAGGTGCTTCCTGATGAAGTAAGAATAAAGACTTAACAGAGTCCAAAGGGGAAAATAATGTATAAAAAGATTGTTTCCTTATAATGTCATGATTGCAGAGGTATGTGTAGAAAGCAAAGAGGTATGCGAGGCAGATATGAGGTCTGAAAAAGTGATACTGGAACTGACACTTGACAGACAATAAGTAGCAGCAGTTGGTCAGGCTAAGAGCCATATTTTTGAATATGTGTGTGTGCATGTATGATTTGTATATATGTGCGTCTGTGAGAAGTCACTGCCCTGAGGCAGGGAAAATTCATTCTAGTAAAAGTAGCATAAATTTCAACGGGATACAGAATGAGAAGTAGATATTTTCCAGATCATCAAGACTTTTATAGCAAGCTTATACCACGGTATGGACCTAATTTCCAAAGGGACAGTATGTAAAGAGTTTAAAAGGAATAATGACATGGCTTCATTTACATTTTAGCCGTATTACATCAAATGGGGTTTTAAAGATTGGACTGTTGATCAGCTGTAACTTTCTGAAAAGGACCACCAATATTTTGTCAACACTCCCCCATCAAGAAGTGGGGTCTGCAACCTTTTCCCTGAAATCCAGACAGGCTTGTTATTGCTTCAACCAACAGAATACAGTGTAAATAATGACATGTAACTTCCTAGGCTTGTTCTTAAGAGACAAAGGACCTTCGACTCTCTTAGAATTCTCCCTCTTGAGCATCTCAGTTCTTAGGCTTAGAAGCCTAAACCACATGGCATGGGCATAGACCGTCTTCAATCATCTTGCCAGGGAACCAGACATAATACTAAAGAAGCCTCCAAATGCTTCTAGCCCCCAGCCATTCAATTTTTCCTAGCTGAAACCCCAGACATTGTGGAATAGAGACAAAAAACTCCCTGTGCCCTTTCTTAATCTTGACCTATAGAATCTATTAAAATAATAATAATAAAAAACTTGTTTAATGTCACTAAATTTGGGGATGATTATTACACAGCAACAGATAACTTGAATAAGGTCCATCCTTAAAAGAAATAAGATCCATTACATGATTTTTTAGGTAGTTCACTATCAGATCTTGAAAGTAAAATCCAAAATACACTGCCTTATACAAACTTAATAGGGAAGAGTGTCACAGTATGCTTTTACTTTTCACTTTTTTTCAACTTATACACTTTATTTTTTTAGATCAGTTTTAGGTTCACAGCAGAATTGAGGAAGGTACAGAGAGATCTCCCACATACCCCCTGACCCTCATATGCACAGTCTCCTCCATTACCAACATCCCCACCAGAGCGGTACACTTGTTACAACTGATGAACCTACACTGACACATCATCATCACCCAAAGTCCACAGCCTGCCTTCGGACACATTCTTGGTGTTGTGCATTCTACGGGTTACAAGTATACTTATGTATAATGACAGGTGTCCATCATTCTAGTATCATTGTCACTCCCTTTTTTAAAAACTTTTTTATTATGTACTTTTTAAACCTAAGTATTTAGTTATCTCTAATCTGGAGAAGAAAAATGGTTTGTTTGTTTGTTTCTAGCTACTCTTGATATAACAAGAAACCTTCTTTTACGGAATTACCCTTAGGCATGAAACCCATCATAACATATTTCTCCCCTAACACAGAAACCTCACATTTAAGAAAAACAGAACCTCAAGTTCAGAAACCTTCCCCGCTTGAATCCTAGCATTATGCATACTTTGAAACAGATGTTGTTCTAGTCACGTGTACTCTTTTTATTTCACTAAGTTCATATTTACTGCTAAAATATTTCTTTTAAACTTGCGTTTGCATATCAGGGAAAATAAACAAAACACAAAAATGAAAGACAACTGATTCACTTATTTCCTTGAGGCTGACAGATTTCATAGAAAGTGCTTTTGTAATAAAGAAATATTAATGAAGTAGCAATGTTTTGTGCAGACATTTGCTCCTCTGTCTACTTCATTTATAAATACATTTTAATGAGGTAATAGAGACTACACAGCTCTGCAAGTGTTCCTTTTTCTAACATTTGTTCTGAATTCAAAGATTAGAAACAGCTAATCTGCTGCATTTTGGGGGCTGGTTTATGAATACAGCATTTAAAGCACATTGTTCGAGCATCTGGAAAGCTAACAGCTCATAAATAGCCCATCCTCCCAAACATATGATTAGACAATAAGGGTAATCTGAAATTTGTTTAAAATCAGTAGCCATAAAGTAGATACAGTGTACTACAAATTGTCCCTCCCCCCTCCCTACCCTCCATCCCAGCATGTGTATTGAAACATGCCTTAATGGGCCTTCATTTGCCAAGAAGACATTCAGAGCGGAGTTTGTCTTTGTACAATTAAATTACGCACATTGTCAAATCTTCTCATTTAAGAAATCTATATTTTACTGAATCATATCTAAGAATTAAGTCAGGTCTGCCCTGGAGGTACTCCATGTCCATTCTCCTGTTAGATGATTAAATGCTAATCCTCAATTTTTTTCTCTAGAGATTATTTTCATTCTTACTCAAGCTTGTATATATTTAACCATAACAATCAGCAGACTTAATAAAAGACATTGTTCAAGTAGACAGTCAACCTTCTAATCAACACACAGAAAAAAATCACATATAACACAATGTTTAAAATTTTTCCTTATTTCATATACATGTTTTTCCTGTCTAGATTAAAAACTACGATCTAACCAACATTTAGAAAAAGTATGACCAGCTTACAGAATGTAAGACATTAGTCCCTGGGAGTCATATATACCAAGTTTATAGTAATATCCTGGAAAAACTTATTATCTAAAAGAAGTCTCTAAAGAGGAAAATATTCTTTATGATTGAAGTATCCCAGAGTCAGTCTGTTTCATAAACTTAAAGTCATGGCTGTAGGAGCTAACATTTATTGAGTTCAGTCTTACTCAAGTGTGTATATATGTAAGCATACCTGCTAGGCATAGAGATAAGCACTCTACATGGATTATTTATATACTCTTCAAAGCAATCCTATTAAGTAGGTACTACTATTAGTTCCCGTTTTACAGATGAGGAAACCAAGACAAAGTAAGTTTACAAAACAGACCTGGTGTTGCACAGCTACAAAGCTCATGAAATTTTCAAGTTTAGAAGAAACATTTAAAATTGACTTGCTTTGTAGGTAAGGGAACTGAAGCCAGATGGTTTAAGGTCACAAATATATTAGTAGCAGAACATGATCTAACTCTGTTCTTCTCAATCCCAGCCTAATAGTCAATAAAATGTTTTTTATTTCACATTCTGTATAGGGGTTTTTAATTTTTTAGTCCCTTTTGTTCTCCTTATTTGTATTCATCTCTTCCTAAATATGCTGTGTATTCTTCTAGCCCATGCTTTAATCATTCAATGATTATTCAATAACCACTTGTTATAGGTGTTCATAACTGACACATAGAATTATTTTTTATTTAGGTACATATTGTGTACTATAAGTATGTTGCTTTGTCATTCAAAACTATGCCTGGGGGGATCTGTCCATGTAATATACGTATGTATGTCCAAGTCATTATTTTTAATTTCTAGTTATATCCATCCTATGAATAAACTGTATTATTTGTTTCTGTTTTTCATCATAACAAACAATGCTATATAAACATATCTGTACATGTCTCTTTGGGCTTATTCGCAGAAGTTTCTGGCTCAATGTACATGTATATTTTCAGCTTCACTAGATATGACCAAATACTTTTCCAAAGTGGTTGTACGAATTCACACTTTCACCCACTACACAGTTATCCCTGCTGGACCCCCCCATCAAATTTTCTCTAATGCATATTGTCCAAACTTTCAAACTTTGTTAGAAGATATGAGGTGGTATTCTCATTCTTATTTTATGCATTTCCCTGAGTACTAGTTCATTACTATTACTTGTTTAGATTTCCTCTTCTTTCATTCATTTATCAGTCACCCATTCCTCGCCTGGCTTGTTTGTGCTCTTACTGACTTGAAAATTTTTTGTATTTGTCTGTTATGTATGTTGTTTTCTCCCAGACAGAGTTGGCTTTTAGCTTTGTTCACAGTATTCTTTATTATACAGGGACTTTAATTTTGAGATAGTAAAGCTTGTCTATTTTTTCCCTTTGACTAGCACAATAAATTCAAATTCATATGAATGTATATATTTTTCTTCCAAGATTTTTGGAAATGGCCCCCTTATTTGTAACTCTCTCAAAGAAAATTAAGAGAAGAATAAGAACTGGACTGATTCCTTCTTTGCATTGAGCAAAATGCTCCTCAAAGTGACTATTTACATCCTTGGTTATTACCGATAAAATTCAGAATTCATCACTTCATTTTCACTGGAATTATCTTTTTATTTTGTATTTTATTTGAAGTAAAAAATTAAAATAATTTTTGTTAAGATAACATTATCCATCATAACAAGGACCACAGTAACTTATATGATTATATATTTTATCAACTGACCCATCTGTGGTATTTTATTTTATCCCGTTTGTACCTGTACATTTTGCATATGCTTCCTTCTTTATTTAGAGTTAGTTTTTCTTATTACTGAAGTAACTTACATTTTTAAGCTTTCAGAGAAGCTGGCAATACAAATTGCATGTACAACTGAAAAATATTATGTAAGGAAAGAGATTATAAGGACAAAATATATTTTCCCTATAATTCATTATCTGTAAAATTTTAAAATATATCTCAAAAATATGGAAGTTGGAAACAATCCATTTTTTGAAAGGTGGGACTTAATGAACACTTTCACTAGCCTAGATTATTCTTTTGGAAATCATCTGGATGAATTAATAGTATCTTAAACAGTTCTATATATCAAACATCCTGCCATTAGTTATATAACTATGGTAAGTCACTAAACCTCATTTTCCTTTTATGTAAAATAATGCATTAGGCAAAATGATCTACAAAATTTTATTCCTTTATAAGTCTGTTAAACTACACGCACGCACACACACACACACACACACACACAGATTCTCAAGGTCCTCAACAGCAGCTGGGAAACTAAAATTTCCTTTTGACATTTGGTTGCCCAAAATGAGATGGGCAACTCCCTTTCTTCAATATATCTACTGAAATAAAAACCATTACTCACAACCCAAAGGCAGTGTGCCTCAGAGGAAATGGATTCTGATGATGTCAGATATTTATTGTTGCTTCCAGAGCAGAAAGAATTGAACAGTCTTTCCTTCCCCATAAAGTAGGAAACATTTCAGTATAAGAATATGTATGATAGGATTCTACTTTACAATTGACCACATTTATCCATTTTCTGCATTCTCTCTGAAAGAACTTTAGTTGATTTATCTTCCTACACATTGAAATTGCTATTTGTTGAATTCAACCAATTTCAATTTCATATATAAAAAGCAATCCCTTTTACACCTCCATTTTCTATCCATCAGACCCATTACTGGATAGTAGTGAGTTTGAAAAAAAGAAAATGAAAAACTCTCAAGAGAGTAGCTATTCAAACCTCTCAAGGCAAAATACAGAGCAAGGAATATAGCTCTTTTCTGAAAGAGCATGTCCTTCTCCAGCTTCCCGATGGAGATCGTCCCTACAGATTTTGTACTGCAATAGACCTACTCTTCCTTTAAAAAGTAATTATATGAGTTTTAATACTAAATTGTATAGGTTCCTAAAATTTTAATTTGTTTTAAACCACACGAATATTTTCAAGCAGGGTTTCTCAGTAAAAAAAAAAAAAAAAAAAAAAATGTTAATAAGTTTCGTCAAAATGGCTCTAACAGAGACAGAAGCCGTCAGCTGTTCACTGTTCTGGCTGGGGAAACTCATAAATCCAAGTTGTGATATGGGCAAAATATAGCTGTGCCATTTATCTAGTTTGTGTTGACATACTATTGTCTCACTTTTCTTGTTTTGTTTGAAACACAGGCCTGATTTTTTAAGTGATCTTTTTTTTCTCTCTAAAATGATTCTTCTTGTTTTATTCATCCAGTGCAAACATCACTGGTGTTACAATAAGATACTTCTTTTTCTTTAACATTAGTCCTCATACATAACTAAGTTCCAGGTTTAGCTTGCCCTAAATCTTAGAACAAAGCAAATTAACCAAAGCATATTCTTAATTATGTAATGCCTGGTCTTCCAGTTTATAGATAATTTACATATAATTAATTTTTCTCCCAATGCTATTGTTTTCTATTTAACTAAATATTAGTGGCATATTTATTTGAAAAGCAATAACAGTAAGTTATAATCATATAGCAGTCATTATGTGTTAGGCACTTTACTAAGCATCTTACAAGGATTATCTCATTAATGCTCCTACATCCTAAGAAGTGAATATTATCCCCACTGTAGGAAGGAGGAAACTGACTCATATCTGTTAAGTAATTAGCCAAAGGTCATACAGCTAAAGATGGTGGAGCCAAGAGTCACAGTCAGGCCGTGGACTCCAGCGTCAATGCTTTTTCTTTTTACTTAATTCATTTAATTTATTTTATTTTTGGCTGTGTTGGGTCTTCATTGCTGTGTGTGGGCTTTCTCTAGATGCGGCGAGCGGGAGCTACTCTTCGTTGGGGTGTGCAGGCTTCTCATTGCAGTGGCTTCTCTTGTTGCAGAGCACGGGCTCTAGGTGCACGGACTTCAGTAGTTGTGGCTCGCAGGCTCAGTAGTTGTGGCTCGCGGGCTCTAGAGAGTAGGCTCAGTAGTTGTAGCACACAGGCTTAGTTGCTCTGCGGCATGTGGGATCTTCCCGGACCAGGGCTCAAATCCGTGTCCCCTGCATTGGCAGGAGGATTCTTAACCACTGCGCCACCAGGGAAGCCTGTCAATGTTTTTAAATGCTATGAATTACTACCTTCTAGTCCATAATGCTGTATAGAGACCTACTTTTTTTTCTGAAACTTATCCTTTTCCATTTGTGACTTTACAATCTGATTAATATTAACACAAAAAAATACAAACAAATGTAGGAACACCAACTAAAAGTACATTTAATTAAAAATGTATTCACGGTGTGAATGCTGTTCCAATGCAAAAATAATAAATTTATTTTGTAGAACTACTGGAGCCGTTAAAAATGAAAAGATCAAAACTTCATTGCTTTTACTTAGCAACTTCGTTGTGCTAATGAACGCTAATAACCTTTTCCAGCTCATATTTTATTTCCTGCCTTTACTGGCTTGAATAATTGAAAACTGGATGATGGGTTCAGCTTTTGCCTTTTTAACTGGGTGAAAAATCTTATAATTACATAGTACAGTTTACCTCAACAGGCATAACAGAGTAGATTTAAGGAAACTGGTTGTTATTTTAGACCAACTTTGATTAAAAATCTGCTGGTTATTGTTCAAAGGCTCTTTTTCCGAGACTTCCCTGGTGGCTCAGTGGTTGGGAGTCCGCCTGCCAATACAGGGGACACGGGTTCGTGCCCTGGTCTGGGAAGATCCCACATGCCGTGGAGCAACTAAGCCCATGCGCCACAACTACTGAGCCTGCGCTGTAGAGGCTGCGAGCCACGACCACTGAGCCCAGGAGCCATGACTACTGAGCCCGCGTGCCACAACTACTGAAGCACTGAAGCCTGCGCACCTAGAGCCGGTGCTCCACAACAAGAGAAGCCACAACTAGAGAAAGCCCACATGCAGCAAAGACCCAACGCAGCCAAAAAGAAAAAAAAAGACTCCTTTCCTCAACCTGCACTGACTGATCAGACTCTGAATGTTTGTCACCTCTGGGCTTGCTTTTTGGAGAAATTATCTGAAAATCCAGGCATAATCAATATTATATTCTTCCTAAGGTCCAGGACCCCTTTTAATACTTCATGCCATCATAAAACCCAATAAAATATTCTAAAAATAAAAAGGTATAATAACTGTCACTTAAAAGGTATGAACTAAGTACCATGGGAGATCAGAAGAGAGGACTCTCCAGAGGAGAAAGTCAAGACAGGCTTCATTGAGAAGGTGATAATTATGCCAAGTTTTCACTAGAGCGTGGCTAAATTCAGACTGGAGGGAAAAGCGTATTTCAAACAAAAAGGAGTGTGCTTGGAAACATCAAGCACGTTTAGCCAGCTGGAAGATAAAGGTGTTTGGAAAGTAAACTGGAGCTGAATTGAGGGGGTGGGAGTGGAGCTGAGCCTGGACTGCCACACTGAGGTTTTGGTACTCTATTTGGTAAATCTTTTTTTTTTTTTTAACATCTTTATTGGAGTATAATTGCTTTACAATGGTGTGTTAGTTTCTGCTTTATAACAAAGTGAATCAGCTATACATATACATATATCCCCATATCCCCTCCCTCTTGCGTCTCCCTCCTACCCTCCCTATCCCACCCCTCTAAGTGGTCACAAAGCACCAAGCTGATCTCCCTGTGCTATGCGGTTGCTTCCCACTAGCTATCTATTTTACATTTGGTAGTGTATATATGTCCATGCCACTCTCTCACTTCGTCCCAGCTTACCCTTCCCCCTCCCCGTGTCCTCAAGTCCATTTGGTAAATCTTGAGGAGTCACCGAGGATTTTGAACCATTCAGTCTTAGAGCAGTGAACTAGGAAAATTTAATATGGTAACCAAGAGTAGAATGGAACCCATGGATGTTTACTATATAGCTAGGAGCTAAAAAACGTGCTCGCTGGTATTGAGGGCCTTGAAGAACTATAAAGGGATGTTGTAGACATAGAGCTCATGTACTTGTAACCCTGGGTGTTAGAACAATGTCTTAAAAGGTCACCAGGCCACACTAATGAAGGTGAAGAGCAGCAGCTGGTGTCGGCAGGCAGTCAGAACTGCAGAGAGGAACTGCTGAGAAATCACATAACCAGGACTCAGCTCTTGGGAGCAAAAGTTTGCCAACACCTCCTCATCCTCAGTCAGAGGCAGCAAGGAAGGCAGCCTCCCTGGAGAGAGCTTGGAATGGAAGACCAGTGTCATCAGAGGATTCACTTTCAAGTAAAGGAGGCAAGTGGGAATAATGAGGGCCAGGGGTGAGGGATGGAATAAGCACTCCTCAGGACCAATGAAAAGGCCAGTAGGTGGGACGGCCAGATCTGAGTGAGCTAGACAGGGTTAGGATTAAGTTTAGTAGGAAGTAAGTTAGAGGAAGAAACGGCAGGCCACATGGTTCCACAAAGTATCTGTAAAAATCATAATAAAGTCACAGGCACAGACCTATCACCAGGACGGTTAGCTGAACTCCTGGCTGTGAGTGTACTCAAAATGATTCCATCTAGTTCCTTGCACAGTAAAAGATCTTTGGCTGGATTTAGACTTTAAATGGCCCTAAGAACTGAAAAAAAGGATCATGCACCTCCACACCATGAGTAATTCCAATAAACACAATGACTATAAAAGAAGGGAAAGGAAGGCAACTAAGTACCCTTTTTTCTCATGATGACTGAAGTGTTCCTTTTGTAAATGATTCAAAATTCAATTATTTCCAAAAGCAACATAAAAATAAAAACAAACAAACAAAACCATCTATTTTTAGGTCTCCTTGTTTTGTTGCAGCCTGAAGTACATGAATGTCTGCCTTTCAAAAATGGAATTTGGTTCATGATGCATAAACCACTGCACTTTCAATCAACTGTTGTCTAATAAATATTAGCCATTAGTGCTAAGGATGTTTATTCAGCTTTCTTATGTGTATTTAGAGAAGCTTAATATTTAACACTGTAAAAGTAGAGTGGTAATCAAATTCATTTGTATGAACCCTTGAGTAACTAAAACCTACTTTCAAGGAAGACAAATTATGATGAAATGTAGTAGCATAAAAGATTTATATCCAATGGGCACTTATAATCTATGGCTTTGTCAGGTATAAATTTAATACAAGGCCTACATTTTGTACCTAAAGCTTATATAAGTAAAATCAAATGTAAAGTATTATCATTAATTACAGTAATAGTGTAATAGTAATTGATGTACATAATAACTAAAACATTGATTCTCAATCATTAAAAAGATTCATATAGGTTTGCTAAAAGTACTTATTGTGACACACACACACACACACACACACACACATATATATGTACAAAAAAACTATATACCTATATTTTAGAAAATTTTGATAGAACTTCCAGCATTGCAATAAAAGGCTCTACTAATTTTGGGAATGCCAGATTTACTTTATCAGCACACCTATTTTTCAAACATTCTCATTAGTCAATGTTGTACTCCATGAGAAAATACTGTTCTCCCTGGCTGCTGACTTTTGGAAGCTATATGGAGTTCTCAGCAGAGCACAAAACTCCCTATTTGCATTCACATACTAGTTTTCACAGGCGAAGATCTAAGGATGCTTAATGAAGTGAAATGGACTCTGAGGGTCTTCTGATTTTATAATTCTAATAGGTTCCATCGGTGGTGAATTTTCTGGGTCCGTAAGTCTAGGAAAATGTCTCTGTTTTGCCCTCCCACATAAAGTTCATGTACATGGGTATAGGCTTCTAAATCACTTATCATTTTTTATATTAGAAATATGTAAAACAAATAAAAACTGCAGAGTAGCATGAAATAAACATTAATGGAACCACCATCCCTATCTGTCCATTTTTAACATTGTGCCATATCTGCTTCAGACCTTTTGTTTATTAAGAAATAAAAGTTACAGACAGAATTGAGGCCTCCTATATAAAACTATCAAGAAATTACTTAGAAGTATAAAATCTCCTAAAAATACTCCTCAGATATATGAAGTTTTTAAGTTATTTATTATTGGTTTTTAATTAATTGCACAGTGATCAAAATGTCTGTATTATAGCAACATTTGGTGCTTACTGAGTTGGCTTGATGCCACAGTACATGGTCCACTTTGTAAATACTCACTGTATGATTGAAAATATGGTTTATTTTCTAATTATTGGGCTCAGGATTCTAATATGTACATTAGATCAAGTTTGCTAATTGTTGTCAAGGTCTTCTACGTCCTTATTAATTTCTCATTTTTAGTTGTTTGATCCATTGGCTCTCAACGTGTGATCCCCAGTCCACCAGCATCAGTTACCTGGGATTGTTGGAAATGCAAATGCTCAGGTCACCCCAGACCTACTGAACCAGAAACTCTGGGGATAGGGAGTGAGGCCCAGAATTCTGTTTTAACAAGTCTTGCAAGTGATCCTGGTCTATGATAAAGCAGAAGAAACAGTGGCTTGATCTACATATTTCTGAGCCAAAATGGTGTAGTATTTGCATATAACCTATACACGTCCTCCCATATACTTTAAATCATCTCCACATTATTGATAATACCTAATACAATGTAAATGATATGTATATAGTTGTAAATACAAATGTAAATGCTAAGATTTGCTGTTTGGAACTTTCTCAAAATTTTCTTTCCCAAATATTTTCAATTCACGATTGGTTGAATCCAAAGATGCGGAACCCACGGATACAGAGGGTCGACTATATGTTTAATATGCAACAATTCCCATTGTGGATTTGTTACATTTTCCTTGTAAATATGTTTGCTTTTCTTTAGATATTTAAAGGCTGTGTTATTTGGGTGTATATAATATCCAAATTATTCTACTGTCCTTGCAAACTGTTCCTTTAACACATAATAAGATAATCCTTTTCTGTATACTAACTGTCCATCTTTGACCCACATTACCCTCCAAAACTAAACCAAACTGACATGTCCACAGGATTGTGAGCATACCAGGCATGAATACAATCTCTCCTTTGAGCCTTATTTTCTGAAAGACTCTTGGAAACATGGACTGGGCACAGGGTTGGATATTGGGGTAGGGGGATGACTGGCCAACTCAAAGCTTTGAAAAAAAGATCATAAAAAGATCATAAAAAGTCCAAAGGTGAAAAGAGACAAGAAAATTCAGACAGATTGTCCCACTATGCAACTTATAGAAAGGGCCAGTCAGAGAAAGAGGTGTTATTGTCCCTGAATTGTCCCTGCCCCCTGCCAAAATGCCAAAATTCGTATGTTTAAGTCCTAATGCCTAGTACAGAATGTGACTATATTTGGAGACAAGGCCTTTAAAGATGCAACTAAAGAAAAAAGAGATCATATGGGTGATCCCTAATTCAGTATGACTGGTGTCCTTATTGGAAAAGGAGATTAGGACACTGAAGCACAGAGGAAAGACCATGTGAAGACATAAAGAGAAGATGGTCATCTACAAGCCAAGGAGAGGGGTCCTCAGAAGATTATCAACCTTGCCGACACCTTGTTCTTGCACTTCTAGCCTCCAGAATCCTGAAAAATAGATTTCTGTTGTTTAAGCCACCCAGTCTATGGTACTTTGTTACGGCATCCTTAAAAAACTAATACAGAAGACAAGTGCAGGATGGAAACTAACGGCTCCATACCAAAACAGCAGCAGATATTGACCAAGGATAGGATATGGAGCCTGAAAAATAACCTCTGGAGCCTGGAAAAGTTATAGATGCTTTTTAGAGTCTCTAAATCCACAAATAAAGAGAACATTGTAAACTGCTCCTCAAACATGTTTATTCATTCAACACATCTTAAATATACTAATATCACTATTGTTCAACAGATATTTATTGAGCACCTACTATGTGCCAGTCACTGTTCTCTGGACTTGGGATACTGCAGTAAACAAAAAGATTAACATTTCTGCCTTCACTGAAACATCCACTCTGGTGGGAAGTAACAGACAATGAACAACAGAGCTATTAAATAAATAAGTGAATCATATAGTTGTTGGAAATGATAAATGTTATAGAGAAAACAGAGTAAGGGGGATTAAGAATGATGGGTAAGTGTTGTTTATAATTTAAATACAGCTCCAGGATAGGTTTCATTGAGAAGATGAAATCTGAGCAAAGACTTGAAGGTAGTAGATAAGTATTGACCTTGGGTTCGGTACTGTATTAAGCAATATACAGGGATTATCTAATTTATCCTCAAGATACTTAGAGTGGAAAACTATATTATACCTATTTTACAGATAAAGAAACTCAAACTTAGGGAAGCATGGAGCTATTGCGTGGAGGGACCGGGATAATGAACAAACCAAATATTCAGTGAGTAACCAAACCCAGCTCCAGACCTTCCTAAAGTGCAAACGAGGGAAGCATGGAAGAAAATAAGTAATTATAGTAGGAATGCCAAGTGCTAAACTAGAGGCGAGTACGAGGGCTTATAGGGAGAATGAAGGTGCAGCAAATCTAGGGCATCTTTTTCAAAGGGAAGATCCCTTGGAGAAGTGAAAGTGAATTTCATGTGCTGTGTTTAAATAGGGTTTTCGACACAACATATACTCAGTAAGTTAAAATGCAAATCAAAATATTCCTAAGAGAGATAAAAAGATTGCTATATAATAAAAGAAAATAATTAGCCAAAGATAATGGACCAATTAAACAAACTATAGTATATAGACATGTTAAGTAGATATTAAAATGTCTAAAAATAATTTTAATGATATGAGAAAGTACAGATATGATATTGAGACAAAAACGATATAAATACACTATCAACAGTTTTGCCTCAGCTCTGTATTAGTTTGTGTGTGTGGTATGTGCATGTGTGTGTTTCAGATACATAGACACAGGGAAAGACTGGAAGAAGGGAAGCATTTTTTTCCCAGTATAGCAGGATAACAGATGATCACGTGCAAAGAACAATAGTTTAAACAAAAGTTTTTTTTCTCACACATTTAAAGAAAAGTCTGGAGGTTGGCAGCCCAGAGCTGGTATGAAGGTTTCACGAAGTTATCAATGACCCAGGCTCCTTCTAGTTTATCATTCTGCCATCCTTACGGTATGACCCTCATCCTCAAGGTCCAGTGAGGCTGTGGAGCATTATCCATCAGGTATCTATACTAGTCAGCAAGGCAGAGGAAAAGGGGAAGAGGACGGGTACCCTCCTGCTCTTAAGATGATTTCACATCAAGACCACAAAACACTCCTACCCAAACATAGATACCCATCTGTAGCACAGCAAGGATACACCAACTTTACATGGGTGGCAGAATGCCAATCTGTTTTTGTTGCCATTTTTCCTAACTAAGAAAGAGGGGAGAAGAGATTAAGAAAGTACCTTGTGGTCTCTGTCATAAGACTCTTCTATATTCTCTAAATTCTGTACAGTGCATGGGTAATATTTACAATTTTGAAAACAAAAGGCTTTCTTGCTTATGATACTCCAAGTTATTAAGTGATACCAAAACATAAGTGCTCTGTAAAGAAAGGGCTTAAAGAGAAAAAAACTAAATTATTGACAGGTTAACTTAATGTCTACTTATCATAAATATTAGGGAACTATACTATCTTAGATACAACATCTAGGCATGTTTAATGTATTTTTTTGTCTATAAGCATACTACCAAAATAATTATTCCAAGAAAGGCTTATTAGGTAATAAAACATACTTTTAAGAGAGCTGCAAAATTACATACTTTCTAATGAGTTCAACATTTGGAAAATCTTTAGGTAAACTCTGAACACAAGACAATATGATCAAGATCAATGTAGAATTCCCAAAATAAGAGTAAATTTAAGACAGCATATAATTTTGACAGTAAATGACTTAGAAAATAAGTCACATTTTGTATAGCAGCATATTTTGCTAAATTGATAAAAATCACTATCTACATGGCAATTCTAGTATGACTTATACTGTACAGAACAATGGAAATAATGTCTAAGAGACATCCATTAATGTCTGTAGAATAATAAAGAAGAATTAGCAAAAACCTCTACCCAGTTGAGGAAAAAAAGACTTCCCAACAACAAACTATGCACCTACTGTTATTAAATATTTGAGAAGGACCAGAAGTATGTTGTTTACCCCACCAACCATAGGGCCAATATATTGCTTAAAATTTATGAGATGTTGATGAATCAATTTAATATCAGCTCAGGATGTTACAATTCCCATATTAAATATATGTATCAATTATAAGATGCAACTTGATTTCAAATAATAAAACATGAAAAAAAATCTTAAAATTAAGGAAATACACTATCAGTGTTTTGTACCTAACCAAGAAAGTTGTGTATCTTTCAACATCTAACAGGTGACAGTTGCGGGTAGTATTTATTCATTCATTATCAAACTAAAATCAAAACTTATTGATGTCAGGCATTCTTTTAAGCCCTGGGGATACAGGTATAAACAAGACAAATCTCTGGCTTATGAGCTTACATGTTACTGTGGGAGACAATTAACAACTAAATATAAAGTATAATTGCAGGTGGCAATAAGTGCTACAAGGAAAAATAAAACTGGTAAGGAAAAAAAAGCAAGCATTAGGGGAAGGAAGGGTATTTAGAATTTGGGCAAGACGAGTCTCTCCAGGGAGATGACACTTAGGCAAAGCTCGGAATTAAAGGAAGAAGGATGCCACATGAATATCCAAGGGAAGCACAGCCCAGACAGAAGGCTCAGTGAGTACAAAAGCCCTGAGGCATACATGCTTAGACAGGAAGTAGAGCGACTGGGAGGAAAGAGGACGGAAGACACAGGAGATGAGTCAGAAGGGCAGCCAGAGGCCAGATCAGGCAGGGCCCCGTGGACCATGTTAAGGGTGTTTGGGTATTACTCAGTGGGCAAGCGGAAGCCACTAGGAAGGTTTACAGTAGAGCAGAGGCATGATAGGACACGTTAGAAGGATCGTTCTGGTGGCTGGGAAGAAAAGAGACTACAGACAGACAAGAGCACAAGCAGAGAAACCAGTGAGTGACAGACTGGCAGTTGAGAGGGGCAGCGGCAAAGACAAGGAGGTGGTAGAAATGAGGAGTCAGGTTGGAATACAGGGCAGAGCTGACAGCACTCGCTAGTGGACTGGATACGGGATTAAAGTGAAAGAGGAGTCAAGCATGACACCAGTGTGTCAACCCAAGCAACTGGATGAACATTGGTGTCATTTCCTAAGATCAGGAATACACTGGCAGAAACAGGTAGGAAAGAGAACTCAAGAGTTCGGTTTGGATACGTGAAGTTGAGATGCCTAACAGGCATTCGGGAAGAGCTGCTAACTGTACTGTTGGATATACAGGTCTGGAGCTCAGAGCAAAGGCAGAGGCAAAAGTTAAAATTGGGCATCGTCACTACACAGATAATATTTAATCAAGTAGACAGGACTTAACACCATCAGACTAGATGAAATAACCAGGAATAAATTGTAGATAAGGAGAAGGCCAACAGCTGAGCCCTGCAGGATCTCAACATTTGGAGTTTGGTAAGAGAAAGTGAATCCAGCAAAGGAGGCTGGAAGAGAATCACCACTGCTGTAGGAAGAAAATCAGGAGAGTGCAGTATAATGGATACCTGGTGAGAGTGTGTCTTAAGAAAGATGAGAACAACTACAACTATATCAAGTGCTACTGCCAGCATGAAAAAGATGTGACCAACTCTACACTTGGTGACCTTGAAAATAGAGTAGTTTGGATTTTTTTTTTTTTTTTTTTGGTTACAACTAATAGAAAGTAATCTGAGCAAGCCCAAACAAAACCTTTTATTTATTTTATGTTATTCATTAGACAGACACAAACGTCTCTCTTGCAGCCAAGGCAGAAATGGAGTTGAACGTCATGATGGAGAAAGGTGGCCATCCCATAACTCCCAAGTTTCAACATGCTCTATAGTTCCAGCTGCACATAAAGACCAACTGTAGGACCAATAGCCAAATCCCCAGAAAATATAATCTAATTTGCCCAGCTTGGATCAAGTGTCCATTCCTGCAGTTTCTATGACTCCTACAGGGCAGTGGGGACGTGTCTAACATCACTGGCTTCCTCCAGGACCTGATCAAATAGGAATCTGTTGGGCAAATCCTAACTGTAACCAAAGCCTGCCAGCATTCCTGACCATTGTTCCAAGAGCTGTGCTGAGGACAGTACATATACTATCCCAGTAATCACGATGGTCAGTTAAGGTAATCTATTGATGAGAAAACCAAGACTCATAAATGCTAAATTACACAGCTGATTAAGTGGCAAAGCTAAGATTTTCAGAACCCCATGCAAATTTACCCAAGCTAATTTGGCCATGCACGATACAAAGCTCTTTTTGACTGTTACTACCAATAGTTACAAATAAATGAAAGGTCTGGACTTTTGTTTCTGGACATCACAAACAGGTATGAAAAGCAAGTCTTAGAATAAATGGTGACCCACTTAGAACACTAATTAGCTAGAAGGGACAAAAAAGCAAGCAAACAAAAATACTGTTCTTTAAACCTGTTTAATAAACTCAGCGAAGTCTCAGGTTTCTATTCTTTTAGGGATTCTGATCATACATTCCATGCAACAATCTATAGAGAGGATTCTGTTATCCTTACGCAGGTATTAAGCAACTACAATCCCCTGATTATCAGCTGGCCAGTTTGGGATTCATGTTTCAATAGTCATTCGTGAAAGCCACACTAGATTCCTATGCCATGTTCTTGCAGGGGTAGGATGTGTGTCTAAGATATTGCAGCCAATCCATGAATCCTGAATATCACTTTTTATGTAAAAAAAAAAAACAAAAAAACCTCATTCTAGCATCCATTATGCTAACTAACAAGCTGTGAATTTCACCAGTAAAAATCCACTTTGGACACTCACTGGCTTACTAGTGTGAAAATTAATAAAAGGAAAGAGAAAAACCATATGATCACCTCAATAGATGCAGAGAAAGCTTTTGACAAAATTCAACACCCATTTATGATAAAAACCCTCCAGAAAGTAGGCATAGAGAGAACTTGCCTCAACATAATAAAGGCCATATATGACCAACCCACAGCCAGCATCATCCACAATGGTGAAAAACTGAAACCATTTCCACTAAGATCAGGAACAAGACAAGGTTGCCCACTCTCACCACTCTTATTCAAAATAGTTTTGGAAGTTTTAGCCACAGCAATCAGAGAAGGAAAGGAAATAAAAGGAATCCAAATTGGAAAAGAAGTAAAGCTGTCACTGTTTGCAGATGACATGATACTATACATAGAGAATCCTAAAGATGCTACCAGAAAACTGCTAGAGCTAATCAATGAATTTGGTAAAGGAGCAGGATACAAAATTAATGCACAGAAATCTCTTGCATTCCTCTACACTAACGATGAAAAATCTGAAAGTGAAATTAAGAAAACACTCCCATTTACCATTGCAGCAAAACGAATTAAATATCTAGGAATAAACCTACCTAAGGAGACAAAAGACCTGTGTGCAGAAAATTATAAGACACTGATGAAAGAAATTAAAGATAATACAAACAGATGGAGAGATATACCATGTTCTTGAATTGGAAGAATCAACATGGTGAAAATGGTATTCTACCCAAAGCAATCTACAGATTCAATGCAATCCCTATCAAACTACCACTGGCATTTTTCACAGAACTAGAACAAAACAATTCACAATTTGTATGGAAACACAAAAGACCCCGAATAGCCAAAGCAATCTTGAGAAAGAAAAAAGGAGCTGGAGGAATCAGGCTCCCGGACTTCAGACTATACTACAAAGCCACAGTCAAGACAGTAATGGTACTGGCACAAAAACAGAAATATAGATCAACGGAAGAGGATAGAAAGCTCAGAGATAAACCCATACACATATGGTCACCTATCTTTGATAAAGGAAGCAAGAATATATAGTGGAGAAAAGACAGCCTCTTCAATAAGTGGGGCTGGGAAAACTGGACAGCTACATGTAAAAGAATGAAATTAGAACACTTCCTAACACCATACACAAAAATAAACTCAAAATGGATTAAAGACCTAAATGTAAGGCCAGACACTATAAAACTCTTAGAGGAAAACATAGGCAGAACACTCTATGACATAAATCACAGCAAGATCCTTTTTGACCCACCTCCTAGAGAAATGGAAATAAAAACAAAAATAAACAAATGGGACCTAATGAAACTTCAAAGCTTTTGCACAGCAAAGGAAACCATAAACAAGGTGAAAAGACAACCCTCAGAATGGAAGAAAATATTTGCAAATGAAGCATCTGACAAAGGATTAATCTCCAAAATTTACAAGCAGCTCATGCAGCTCAATATCAAAAAAACAAACAACCCAATCCAAAAATGAGCAGAAGACCTAAATAGACATTTCTCCAAAGAAGATATACAGATTGCCAACAAACACATGAAAGAATGCTCAACATCATTAATCATTAGAGAAATGCAAATCAAAACTACAATGAGATATCATCTCACACCAGTCAGAATCGCCATCATCAAAAAATCTACAAACAATAAATGCTGGAGAGGGTGTGCAGAAAAGGCAACCCTCATGCACTGTTGGTGGGAATGTAAATTGATACAGCTGCTATGGAGAACAATATGGAGGTTCCTTAAAAAACTAAAAATAGAACTACCATAGGACCCAGCAATCCCACTAGTGGGCATACTCCCTGAGAAAACCATAACTCAAAAAAAGAGTTATGTACCACAGTGTTCACTGTAGCACTATTTACAATAGTCAGGGCATGGAAGCAACCTAAGTGTCCATCGACAGATGAATGTATAAAGATGTGGCACATATATACAATGGAATATTACTCAGCCATAAAAAGAAACAAAATTGCGTTATTTGTAGTGAGATGGATGGACCTAGAGTCTGTCATACAGAGTGAAGTAAGTCAGAAAGAGAAAAACAAATACCATATGCTAACACATATATATGGAATCTAAAAAACAAAAACAAAAAATGGTCATGAAGAACCTAGGGGCAAGACGGGAATAAAGACGCAGACCTACTAGAGAACAGACGTGAGGATACAGGAAGGGGGAAGGGTAAGCTGGGACAAAGTGAGAGAGCGCATGGACATATATACACTACCAAATGTAAAATAGGTAGCTGGTGGGAAGCAGCTGCGTGGCACAGGGAGATCAGCTCGGTGCTTTGTGACCACCTAGAGGGGTGGGATAGGGAGGGTGGGAGGGAGGGAGAGGCAAGAGGGAAGAGATATGGGGATATATGTATATGTATAAGTGATTCACTTTGTTATAAAGCAGAAACTGACACACCATTGTAAAGCAATTATTCTCCAATAAAAATGCTAAAAAAAATTAATAAAAGGCCACTTCAACTAAAATTGGAGTTGGGAAGGTCTATAGAGGGAGCTCTCATGCCCTACCACGCTTCATCAATGACCCCAAGCAGGAAGACATGAATTACCCCCCAAAAGAAGTTACTTTACTGACCCCCAACAAAAAGAGATGTACCTTACACTCCCAAACAGTAAGTGAAACTAGCTTACTACTCCAGCAGGAGGAAGGAAGACTTCCTCCTTGCCCAGCAAAATGCCTACCCAATGGAAAAATGCTGCGGTTCAGCCAATGAGAAGCTGTCCTCATCTGAAATTTTATTTTCCTCCAATGAACTTTCATATTTTCCTTACTGATGACTTCCTTTCCTTGTCCCACCCTCCTTACTATAAAAGCCTTCCATGTTGTGTAACTCCAGAGAGTACCTGTTTGCCAGATGAGATGCACCCAATTCATGAATCTCTTAATAAAGCCAATTAGATCTTCAAATGTACTCAACTGAATTTTGTTTTTTAACGCTAGCAAAACTTCTCCTGTTGACTAGAAATTAAGACATGGGATAATATGCACCTCCTCAGTTCAGCCTTTTAATTAAATCCTTAGCTCTTGGTTTTGTGTATTCCTAGGGCATAGACCACCCTAGGATACAGCTTAAACTAACACCAACATAATATAACACTGTCATAATGAAGTGTTTTTTAAGTCCAGACCCTTCTACCACATCTCAACACAATCTGAGTTCTACAGCTGGGATTTGTTTTGCTCTTGTTTTCATATTTCGTGATGCATTTTTAACCATTCGGTCTTATCTTCTTCATTCCTAGAATGTACCCTATTTTACTTCTGCCTTGGATTACAGAATATGTGACCCAAATGACAGCCTTAAAGGCCATGTTAATAATTGCTTTAATTTATTAGTGAGAAAACTAAGACCGAGAAAATAAAGGAACTTATCAAGTTACATTTCTAGTCAGTGGTACAGATGGGACCATATATAGGCCATCCAGATTTCTCCTCTTCCCACTGTGCTCAGCTGCCTTCACTGGTGATGAAGTTTCTGACGCAAAAGTACACTTGTGGAAGGACCATCTTGGACATCAGAGAATACGTCACAAACTGTATGCAGACCCATCATAATGGAATTATTCTATTCCCTCAGCTTTGGGCTTCATTAAAAACATGTACATCTGGATGAAGAGTGACACAGTATAAAGAATGCTGCATCCAATACCTCACATCACAGAGGGAATAAAGGGCAGTTGAAATTGGCCAATTGGAAAAAAGCTGGATAACCAAAAAGCAGCTGCCAGCCTATAGTCAAAGACAAATCCTTTTGCCAAGTCTACAAGAATACATTTTTCATTTGATCCAAGCAGATAACTTTACATTACAAATATAGAAACTCAGGCACCACTGCCCATCCCCCAAACCCCTCACAAACAAGCAAACAAAAAATTAATTCAGCCAGTTGTTGAAATACCTGAATAACTGGTAGTACAACCACAACCAAAAATCTGTCAGGTGCCCTAAGCAGAACAACAAAGACATTAAACCCACAGATTTTTCATTAGGTGTTTTGGCGAAAAAAAAGTAAACAATCAGCCAAAGTGTCCCCATGGAGTAAGAAATACAAATAACTAACGGGTGTGAATAATAGATAAAACTTTATCTAAAATCTGCAGCAGCAGGAGGTCCTGTCAATAGTGAGCATGAGAAGGACCGACAGGGTTGTTAGCTCAATGCACTAATCACTGTTCCATGTCCCCATTTTAATACTCGGAATGAGCAAGCTCAGGACAGAGTCCAAGCACAGGTGGCCCCAGTGAGCTGACACAAGTCAAGGTGCCAGGCTTTCCTTTCCACGGCCTAGTCCATCCACCTCCATATACAGGACACGAAAAGCAGCTTATTGGTCCTGAGTTAAGA
Source organism: Phocoena phocoena (assembly GCF_963924675.1). Lineage (NCBI taxonomy): Eukaryota > Metazoa > Chordata > Mammalia > Artiodactyla > Phocoenidae > Phocoena > Phocoena phocoena. The sequence goes on along the minus strand of NC_089220.1, from coordinate 68,186,339 downwards.
GTGCATGTCCGGGCTTCCCTGGTGGCGCAGTGGTTGAGAGGCCGCCTGCCGATGCAGAGGACGCGTGTTCGTGCCCTGGTGCAGGAAGATCCCACATGCCGCGGAGCGGCTGGGCCCGTGAGCCATGGCCACTGAGCCTGCGAGTCCGGAGGCTGTGCTCCGCAACGGGAGAGGCCACAACA